>NC_056733.1:1278672816-1278727816 GCF_019279795.1 Protopterus annectens
ATTCCCGGGGTAAACCTACGATCTCCCATCCACAGGTCTAGATTTCTCTTGAACAGAGTCAGCGAGGTGCTCTGCCTCACATGGACCGGGATTTTATTCCACAGCATAGGGAGTCTCTGAGTGATAAATCTATCCCTCCTATTTATATCCGAAGGTTTAAGTCGCTTGCTCTAGTGGTTTTGGTGGATTTGGATTTTTTGAGGTGGAGCATGTCCATTAATTCCGGGTTGGACATGGCCTTGTATGTCAGGCACATGTCACCTCTGAGCAGACGGTATGCGACTGAATAGAGCTGGAGTTTCCTCAATCTGGCAGCATATGACAGATTTTGGAGTCCCTTTATCCTTTTGGTGAGGAACTTTTGGGGTCTCTCCAATTGCTGCAGATGTCGGGTGAGATACATCCCGAATGGGGCATTGTACTCGATCATTGGTCTGATAAGTGAAGAGTACAGGGAACAATGACCTCACTAGATCTGGATGTGAATCCCTTCATGATCAGGTGGGCAATGTAGAAGGTCTTTCTAACCACTTTAGCAATGTGAGTGTCAAAAGAAAGGCCACTGTCAACCTGGGTCCCCAGGTCCTGATAACCTCTTCTGTGCTTAGTGGATTGCCACCTATATGGTAGCTTGGGGTTACCTTGTTTTTCCCAAAGGGTATGACTATACATTTTTGGCGTTTAACTTCAGGCCATGGCTCTGGCACCAGCTATCTGTTTCCGTGAGTCCCTTCTGAAGGATATCCGTGTCGATGCACTTTCCACTATGGCACCCAGTTTGCAGTCGTCTGCAAACTTTGTCAGCCAAAGTCCTCCTATGTTGGCCTGTACTTCTGAGAAGTAGATGCCAAACAATAGGGAGCCAAGGACCGAGCCCTGTGGGACACCACTTGTGACCGCTTGAGTCTGACACAGCGCCAGCAACTCTAACCCTGTTGGTTCTGTCCTAGTTTGCAACCCATCTTGTGACATATGGGTTTACATTTAAGCTGGTAAGTTTTTCTACAATACCCGAGTGGGGTATTGTGTCGAAAGCCTTTGCAAGGTCAAGGTAGGCTGTATGGACTGCCTTTCCCTCATCAATGGCCTTGGTGACTGTTTCGAAGAAGTCGACCAAGTTCAAAAGGCATGATCTTCCCTTGACAAAGCCAAACTGGGTCGGGTCCAATGTCTGCAAGTCCCCTATATCTTTGTTTATGAGCTCCATTATGATCCTCTCCATAGCTTTGCAGACTAGACTTGTTAAGATTATGGGGCGGTAATTACCAGGGTCCGTAGAGGCGCTGTCTTTGTGGAGTGGGACAACAGTTGCCGTACGCCACTCCTTGGGCACGTATCCTGTGGTAAGGCTGAGATTAAACAGCTGCCTTATGTGCGGGTTTAATTCCTCATTTAGCTCGTAGCACACAGCCGGGGACACCATCCGTCCCATTGATGTTGTGTTTTTAGCTTTAGAGAGAGCAGCTTTCACCTTTGAGATGTCCGAGGCTACTCTCGCTGGGATAGTTATCTCTCCTTCGGGAGAGGGGTGAAGTTTGCACTGAACCTGTCTGCCAGTATGTTGGCAATGTCTGTGGGTTCAGTGATTTTGTATCATTTTGGACTAATTCTGAGCATATCTGGGAGTTTCCACCCAGGTTCCTAACATAGCTGAAAAGGCCTTATGATTGTCCTATGAATCCATGGCATCTTTTCTCTCAAAAATGGCCTTAGTTGATTTTATGAGTGCTCGTTTTTACTAATAATGATCAGGGTGACTTCCCTTTTATGGATTTTGTTCTATCATGTAATAGCTTTCTCCTCTTATTGTAAAGTTTGTTAATGGCTGGGGTCCACCAGACTGGACGTGGAAAGAGTCTTGGTTTTATTTGGGATTGCCTGATCCATGCAGTCCTGGAGGTGTTCATAGAAGGCATTTGTAAGGGCTTCCGCAGCTTGGGTTGTGGTTTCCACTGGCTCAGGGGCCTTGAAGGATACCACACCAGTCTTGAGTAGTGTGAAGTGTGCTTTAGAGAAGTTCTTCACTATGGTCTTTTTGTTTGGGGTGGGGCGGATGTGGATTTCCAGTGAGATTAGTTTATGATCAGATCTCACCAATGAGGGATATACTTCGTGTGGAGCATTTTGTCCCCATGTTTGTGACAATGAGATCTAGTATATTTTCTCCTCTCATGGGAACAGTGACTAGCTGTTCCATGGCATTTGAATTTATGAACTCCAGGAACCGTTGGGCTAGAAAGTTAGGGCTTGAGTAATGTTCCCAGTCTATATTCGGGTAGTTGAAGTCACCCAATATGATGGTGTTTGGAGATACATTTATACCCTCCAGTGTCTTCAGGAAGGCTGTGTGGGGTTCCTGAGTTTGAGAGGGTGGCCTGTAGCATGCTACAATTTGTAGAGCAGTTTTGCCTATGGTTAGTTGCACCTGGATGGTTTCGTTGCCACCAACCTGGAGGTGTGGGTATCCTTTATGAATATGGATACACCCTCCTTTTGTGGTGTGGTCCGGGTTTTGGGGCAGCATGATATGAGGTAAAACCTAATAGTGCCGGGTGCTCTCAGGAGCCTTGAACCAGGTTTCAGTTACAGCACAGACATCGATGTTCTCCATACTGAGAAGGGCCTCGAAAAGGCATTTTGAGATTTAGACTTCTGGCATTGAGCAGCATTACCGTCAGTTTCTTCCCATTTTTGTTTTCTAGGGTGGTAGGTTTAGAATTTGAGCCTTGCCTAAAAAGGCACTATGGGGTGGCAAGAGCCTTAGCCAATATCCGGAATCCCAGGGTGACAGGTGCAAGCCGAGCATGGCATTGTCAAGCATGTCATCCCAGGCAGACAGACACTGGATCCCCTTTGAATGACACCAGACATTAAGCCAATTGTTAAAGCTGATCATCTTGTCTCTATATTGTGGCATCATTCTTGGTGAAGGAAGGATACTGCTCAGGATTAGGGTCATACCTGCCTGGGCTACATAATCAGAGAGCTCCTCTATGTCTCTTTTCATGTAGTCCAGGGAGGTACATTTCAGGTCGTTCACACCAGCATGGACAATGACTTTGTCATATTTGTACTTGCCGTGGAGTGACCCGAGTGCTTGTGTTATGTGGCGGATTCTAGCCCGATAGGCAGCTTACTGTGACCCTCTCCTTGTTCAGCCTGGTGAGTGGGACGTCAGTGTGTCTGACTATGGAGTCACCTATGACAAGTATGTTTGGTGTTGTATTTGGCCTTAAGGGCTGTGACTGCTTTGCACACTGCTTTTGTGGTTTATGTGTTGCTTGTGGGGTGTCTTGAGGTAGCAGTTGTTTGGGTGTCTGCTTTGGAGGCCTCTGCTGTTTAGGTAAATTTTTACTCAGAGCCTCCGAGTATGTCTTTGTGTGTTTATGTGTTTGATTCAGTGGAGTGGTAGCATTATGTGAGGCTGGTTTTGTGGTGTGTGTAGTTGCCTTCTCCTCCTGTCTGGTCTTGCCAGTCCTGAGTTGAGAGAGCTCAGCCTCCAGTTTGGCTAAATAGCTGCATCTCTACAAGTATTTGTGTTATGTGGGAGGAGGAGAGGGTTGTCTGTGTACATGAGGCAGTTATAACATTGCCTCAAGATTCCCAGATTCACCAGCTGGACCGGAGAGAAGATTGACAACTGACCTTTGGACATGCTAGAATAATATTGGGAATTCCTTAATTGAAAACAAGGGCCAGTGGGGAGTGAGGGTGTAGTGCTTTTAATTTTTAGTGCTGACTTATATAATTGCTTTAGTGAGCAAGTGCCAGGTAACTTGAGTGCAATGTGTTACAAGTAACTAAATGCAAAACGACAAACAGTAACTTTCTTTCAAGTGAAACAAGGAAATAAGTACAGTAAGCAATGCAGATATCACTAGTGATCCACAGAAGCGCTGAGAAGTTCCCCATTAGGTGGAATTAGCTTCCAGGGAAATAACAAGCAAACAAACAACAAGCATATAAACAAAGCTAGATTCAGCAGGCCTGGATCTAGTCTATGCTAGAGCAAACAAGGTGAACCAATTTCAGTAAGATACAGTTCAAATATTCAGGCACTATAAACCTTTAACCAGAAATTCCCAGCTCAGAAGGGCAGAGTCCAGCCTCTTCTCCCACAAGAGTGCAGACCACGAACCTTCTTAATGTAAAATAACTGGCCTGAAGCCCAAGTGCCTAAACCAGAACTAATACACTTGGACACTGGGCTCTCAATCAGCAGTTCCCAACTTAGAAGGATGAAAGCTACCTGTCCTGCCACCACAGTGCTTGCCACAAACCTTCCTAATGTAAAACAACTGGTCTGAAGCAGTCAGACAGGTTCATCAGTGATCATTACTATGTAAAAAATAAATGCATTGCGTTAAAGTGATGAAACAAATGCATTGCATTTACAGTCACCTAAAATAACCACAGAGCTGTTTTTAAGTTTTATGTTTTATCACACCATCTGCTGCCATTAGAACTGCATCCGCACACCCCCAGAAATTAAATATACTAATTCTATAATCACACAACTACAAAGAAAGAGATAAACTCCTTCATATACTACAGTCAAACTATTGCAATTTGATGGTTTGACACGAATAACACTAATATAATGTAATCATTTGTACCAAAGATAAAAATTACCAAAAACAGCAGCATATGTCAAATGCATGTCCTAATAAAATCTATGACACCCATACACACACACACGTAAATATATATTTATATATATATATATATATATATATATATATATATATATATATATATACGTGTGTGTGAGTGTATGAGTGCATGTTTATTTATTGTAGAGGTTCTTTCTTATGTAAGTATATTCATTCAGAAGGATTATTTCTTTTTAATTGGACATATAAAGTGACAGAGGATAATTATTTCCTCAAACACATTGACCTTGTGAATTCAGCTAGGTTTCATCCCACATATTTAATTGATCATAAGACACTGGGGAAAATATATTTTGGTATTTTAATGTGCCATGTAATTTAACCTCATCTGCCTAACCATCGCTCCTATCTTCCCTGTCTTCCTGTATGTCGGTGTGTGTCTGAATGCAGTATCTGTGTGCACATCTTTCAATGAATCCCAATTTAGGAAGCATACTTGCGCGAAAGTGCTGTTCACCAAAGCAGCACTTTTGCGTAAGTATGCTTGTTGTTCCGGTCGTACTACAGTGCGGTAAGTGAAAATTCCCTTTTCCCCACCATAGTGTGACCTCAGAGTGAGAATATTAAAGTAGGGGGGTGTTGGGGGTGCAGACGGGCTTGCCCCCCCTGCATTCAAGTAGACTTTGCATTTTTTTTTAACATACTTTAACAAAAGCGCTTTTTTGATGAAAGTGCTTTCGTTAAAGTGTGTTCGGTGGTAATGGATTCTGGATTTTGATCTTTCGATCAAAAGTCCTAGATCCATATATATGTATATATATATATATATATATATATATATATATATATATATATATATATATATATATATATATATATATATATAAATATATATATATATATATATATATATATATATATATATATATATATATATATATATATATATATATATATATATATATATATATATATATATATATATATATATATATGGGTACACTTTGTAAATGTGAAATACTGAAATCACGAATTTCAGTATTTCGAACTTACAAAGCCATATACTCACATTTACGAAACCGGCAGAAGCGTGAAAATCTAAAATACTAAAGCATGGATATTTTGAATTTCTGCTTCCAGTGGTACGGTATGTGGATGTTTGGGTTTAATTTTGGTAAGTTTGTGTGCGTAAGTATGTTGGTTCGGGGTTTAGTGTGTATAAGTGTGTGTTGTGACTGTTATGTGTGTGCTTGAGGGACTGTAAGATATGTGTGTGTGTGTGTGTGTGTGTGTGTGTGTGTGTGTGTGTGTGTGTATGAGTTTCGTTTGTGTTTCTGCTTGTGCAATCTCGGAGTTAGAATATATAAGTGGGTGTCGGGGACTTGCCCCTCTGCTTATATGTAGTTTAGATGAGTTTGTTTGATTTTGTGGGTGGGGAGCTTTGTGTATGTTTATGTGTGTACTATATGTGTAGCATAATTAAGTTTTTTTAAATTTCACAGTTGTGTGTTTTCGAATTTGTGAGTTGTAGTTGGGTTTTCGGCTTTGTGGTTTCGAAATACTGAAATTCGATATTTCAGTATTTTGAAATTACAAAGTGGATCCGTATATATATATATATATATATATATATATATATATATATATATATATATAGATAGATAAATGCAATAAAATAACATTGGTGGCTCCCCCTTTGAAGGTGTGTAAAATTGCATTTTTCAAGGGTAAGTGCTATTGCATTATAGCTCTTAGTAACATTGTTTGAAATGCAGTGAGTAATGCATTTGCACAAGTTGGAAAATACGTTTCTCTATATAATAGCCATCAGGTGCAACTTCAGGGTATTTAAGAAAAGCCAGAAATTTTAATTCATTAATTAATTTCAGAATTTTATTTGTGTAATCAAAAGAAAAAAAAAAAGAGAGGAATGGGGTGAAAACACCAGAGACTTTTTCATTATCAAATTTTCAAAAACCCTTGTTGTGCATGATTAGCCATTTTTTTTATTTTTACGTCAAGCTCAAGTACATCAGCTATGTTGCATTCCACATTGGTGGAGAATCTGGGCATTACTTAATTAACAACAATTTTTCTGGAGCACTAAACTTGTTATTGTCAAGAATAAAATTCCCCTATTTTTTCCATTTATGTGCATTTTGTAGTGTTGAGGGAAACATCATGCAGCACGTTCACAATGATTTTAAAGTATGAATGTATGTTTCTTCAGAAGTCTGTGGGTAACATAATTGGTAGAACTGTAAGCAAGTATTCATTGCCAAGCCAGTGTCCCAATGGAAGTCTATTGCTACAGAGATTTGCAGAATAGCTATGATAGAACCACTTCTTTAGATCATAGCTACTGCTTCTAAGAGCATTGGTGGAAGACATGTCCATGTCAACACCTCCAGCTACAACACTGCTGCAACTACTAGCAATGATTTCCCATAGAGAAAAGTGTTCCGTATTATGTTGTTTGTCCTTTATTTCTAGAGGCTACTGACATTTGAGTAATTTCGACTCGAGCATGTGTAGGGGGTCTACTTCGACCCATCGAATTTTCAGTTTGCTGAAACTGAATTAATGATCCCACTTAAGCAGAAGAAGACCTGGAAGCCTATATAATCTTATTCGAGTAAATGTCCACATTAGAGGACAGGGTTTTTACTGCTTGGGCTTGGATACTAGCTGCAAACCGTAGGGTAAAATTGTTTGTTTTAGATCATAAGGAATACACAAAAGCAAGGTGGTGCCCTATTTCTTGGGTGAGGGTGACTGCAGAGACATAAGCAGTCAATAAATCTACATGAAAAGCAAAATGGAAAGGTCATAATTATTGGAACTTAAAACATATTGTTGCTTTATGTCTTAATCCAGAAGGTATTAACAGTAAGGAGACAATGACCACACCATGTTTAGATAGATATAAGCATTTCCTAATATTATTAAAAAGTATGTGTGTCAGACAGAGACCCACAAGACACAGAGGGTTTTGTAGCATTTCCTGATAGAGACAACCTGTATAACTGGAAAATTGCCTAAAGTAGCTTGTAAACTTGTGTCTAAACAAAAACCCGTATTGGCAAAGGTTTTATGTATCAAGGGTGGGAGAGGTGGCACACAGCAAATCTCTGTACTAACAAAAGCAATGAGTGTTAATCTGATGTAAATGGCAAAAATATTACGAAAAGTGTAAACCACCCACTGCTGAAAGAATGAGAATAAGTATCATGTTGCACTTCTGCTGATTATTTTACTGTATTTCATAACAATCCTGTATTGTTCGTTACATTTCTTGCATGTTAATAGTATTTCAAAGCTGAGCTGTTTCCACTGCTGCTGTAGTACTTAATTACATTGTGTCTGCTAATTTTACAGGACTGTAATTTGTAGATTGTGTGGTTTTCGTGCACTTGAGCTCTAAAACCAGAATTTTTACATAAAGAACCTATATGAACCTATAAGTAGGGTTTTGACTGCACTCTTGTGACAAAGGAATGCTGTCACACACCTATTTGAGTTAGCAGCTGATGGCTGAAAGCTTATTATACATTTTCCTGATTGGTCTGAAGGTCTTGCTGTTGTAAAACTTGTTTTTCCTGATTCCACAGTCTTTGTGTAGATGTGTGCTCAATTCCTTAGAGCTGCTCTTGGTTTGGCTACTTTGCATGAGATTTACAGAGAATCTGCTGCATCTAAAGGGATCCAGTGCTAAAGGAACAAAATAAGTAGTATTTTTCAATTCTGTTGATTATTTTTACTGTGTTTTATAAAATCCTGTTTTGTTACATTTCTCGCACTTTAGTAAAGTTTCAGAGCTGAACCGTTTTCACTGTTGGTGTAGTACTTAAATTGTGTCTGCTAGTTTTACAGGACTATAATTTCCAGATTGTGTGGTTTCCCTGCACTTGAGCTCTAACACCAGTATTTTTACATTAGGAAAGTTCTCTGGCTTCATTCTTGTGGCAGAAATGTGCTGTAGCAAACCTCTCTGAGTTGGGGACTGCCGGCTGAAAGCTTATTGCGTGTTTTGCTGTTCTGTAAGCCTTGCTGTTGTAAAACCTGTTTTTCTGATTCTTTATAATCCCAATGTTTACATTAGGCCGATATCCACACAGTGGTGGTTAATAGTGCCCAGCATAGACACACATGCTTTCATGTGAACATTTCCATTAAAATAACTATTTCAGCAACGTTCCCCAGTCCTACTGCTACTCTAGGAGCACCTGAGTTACGTGTAGAGCAGCATCACCTTGTTGGATAGCTTAAGTTCACACTGAGTATAGCACCCATTCTTCATCCCAGTCTAGTCATAAATTTACCCAATCTTCTCTCTGATTAGAAACATAATTAAAAAAAAACTGAAACCATGGACAGGCACTTTACTGCTATCTCTGGCCAGCCTGGTGGACATGGGCATCCTTGGGCAATGTAGCAATTGTCACATGTACACTTACAACCACTTAATCCTGAAACAAACAAACACAATATATGAGAGATATAACTACACTATGAAAACTGGGACATGACTCTCACATGCTAACAAATCAAATGAGAAACAGGTTATCATGAATGCACATCATTTCCCCTTACTGAATAAATCTCACCAAGATGACACTGATAAATAAATTGCATTTTTATAGCATATATCATGGACAGAAGTAGGTTAAAAATTAAAAAAAGATAGCTGGGTGAACAAGACCCTTCTGGAAAAGATGACGGTGTAGATTTCTCAAAATACTGAAACATTCCTACAATGGGGCCAGGCCAGGCCCAGGGGGAGGATGCCCCCCCCCCATAGAAGGAAGTAGTAGTCCACAAAAATCACAGAATCCCAGCGTGCCTATTAAATAGCTTGAAACATGACTTAGCAGACCCAGTTGTATCTATATAACTACA
The DNA here is from genome assembly GCF_019279795.1 of Protopterus annectens. Taxonomy (NCBI): domain Eukaryota; kingdom Metazoa; phylum Chordata; order Ceratodontiformes; family Protopteridae; genus Protopterus; species Protopterus annectens. The sequence continues at coordinate 1,278,682,329 of NC_056733.1, forward strand.
CTCTCCAGACAGGCTTTGTCCCAGTAGAGTGGGGGACAGCAACAGTCATCTCCCTGCACAAGGAGGGACCTTTGATGAACCCAGAAAACCACCAACCCACAAATCTGACTAGCCTCATATGCAAGGCTATGGAAAGGATAATCAAGGCCCTGATTAACAATGATATAGGAAGTCTACAGATTCTACACCCAACCCAGTTCAGCTTCGTCAAGGGCAGGTCCTGTCTGCTTAGTCTGGTGAATTTCTTTGAGGTCACCAAGGCCATGGATGAGGGTAAGTCAGTGTATACTGCCTTACTTGAACTGGCCAAGGCATTTGACACAATAACCCACTCGAGTATTATAGATAAACTCACAAACTTGGGCATAAACCTCTGTTTCACCAGATGGATATCCAAATGGATCATGCGTAGGACACATGTTATTAGAGTGGGGGAATTCACAACCAGCAAGAGGCCAGTCACCAGTAGAGTAACACAGGGCTCAGTGCTAGGCCCCCTCCTGTTTCAGATAAACTTTTTAGATGTCAAGGCAAATGCATATGGCTTTTGGCTGGCCAAGTTTGCTGATGACTGCAATTTGGGGGCAGTCATTGACTCCCCAAATGATGTTGACATCCTACAGAATGGACTGATGCAGACTAATGATTGGTATCAGAGACATGGCCAAAAACTAAATGCAAAGAAGTGCATAATAATATGTTTTGGAAAATCAAATGCCTCTGTAAATTACAGCATTGACAGCATCTCCATAACATGGACCCAGTTGTGAGAGATCTAAGTACTCAGATAGATAGTAATCTGAACTTTGACCACTATGTGTCCACAGTGGTGAGGAACTCCATCTATGTGGGTCAGCTTTTTAAGTAAGGGTATGGCATCCAGATCTAAGGATGTCATGCTAACATTGCATTTGTCCTTCATCAGACCAGTAACTGAGTACAATGCACCCTTTGGCATGCATCTTGGCATGCACCTGCAGCAGTTGGAGGGTCCTCAGAAGTTTCTCACCAAAAAAACACAAGGTATAACCAACATGTCATATCTGGACTGATTAAAAACCCTATTACTTTATTCAGTCATCTACCAATTACTGAGGGGAGAACTATGCCTGACCTACAAGGCAGTCTTTGACCCAGCCCTGATGAAAATGTTGTATATTCACAAAACTGACTGCAGAGGGTACCTACTCCAAGGATCTAAACCTGATCTCTGACATAAATAGATCATGCTGGAGAGACATAAATGTGTTTTCTGTGACTGCCCTCCTCTGGAATAGGCTTCCTATTTATCTGAAGCCGATCACTTCCCTAACCATCTTCAAACATAATCTGAACCCACGGATTGGAAATCACAAATTCACTCCTGGGGCGGTGCCCATGTCCCTTACTGACACTGTCAGTCTGTAAAAATTGTCAGCACTCCACTTGCTGACCATTATCTTTTGTCTAGGGTTAGAAAATGTGGTAAAATTTGGGTAAAACTAGCTAGGCTTGTAAGGGCTCTTTGGCAGTTAGCCTAGTAATCTCCTATGAACTTATGAGCCTACGAGCCTATGAACCTTGAAGCACAGGGATGTGCCAGAACTAATACCAAATTAGTAGTGACTATATTTTGTTACTGGACCATCAGAAAGTGTATTAAATTTTCTATGTTAGGCAACTAGAAGGAATTACAGTGGCTACTAGATTCCAGTAGTATGATGACTCTCATTAAGGGAAAGTTCAATTGGAGGAAAACATCTGTTCCTATAAAGCATAGCAGGCTGTGTTCATTCATTGAATAAAAAGAATTACAAGAAAGCTCCAGCAGAAATTCAAACAGCAGTTAGAATTTCTGGTTAAAGGTTTATAGTGCCTGAATATCTGAACTGTATCTTACTGAAATTGGTACACCTTGTTTGTTGTGCATGAGACTAGGATCAGGCCCTGCTGATCTAGCTTTGTTTTATATGTTGTTTGTTGTTTTTGCTTGTTATTTCCGAATGCTAATTCCCTTCCCCACAACAACCAGCGCCTTCTATGGATCACTAGTGATATCTGCATTGCTACTTAACTTGCTTATTCACTGTTTCATGAGAAAGTGTGTTTGTACGTTTTTATTTTTTTACTAAGCATTGCACATAGTTAAAAGTACTTCTGTTGGCACTCACTCTCACTAATATTAAGTCAGCACTAAAACTAAAAAGCACTACACCCTCACTCCCACTGGCACCTGGTTTTCAATTTTCCCCCATTAATATTGAGTTTATTCTGTCATAGGTCACAGCCTTGGTCCCTCTCCGGTCAGCTGGTGAATCTGGGAATCTTGAATCAAGCAATCTTGAGGTCATGTTACAACAACCCTCTCCTCCTCCCAACTCCTCCCAACACATGTGAGATGCAAGAGACAGATGTGGGTGGGCTAAGCTCTCTAAACTCTCAGTAAAACTCAGTACTGGGGTCAGAAATGCACTCACCACTCCAGGAGTCTCACATAGAACCCATACCAAAACCAATAGACCCCTCACAATACAAAAAAACACATAAAAGAACTGCCAAAAAACAAGAGACCTCAAAGGACAGGAACCAAAAAGCATCAAAACAAAAATGCCACCAAAAAACACATATCTCAGCAGCACCGTGCCCAAAACAAAGCAATTAAGACTACATAGCAACAGTGTGCTTAACACCTGACAAGCAGCATCTACAATGGGCACGCACATCTGGGCTCACTATAAATAACAGGACCAGTGATCATGCACAGCCTGTCCAACAAGTGGCGGGCAGGACTAAGGACCAGGTCACGGCGAGCAGCCTACTAATAGCGCTCCCAGGTCACTCCCAGGCAAGATTACACCTGGCTCTAACTCATTGTACAACATGGTGGTGTGAATGACCTATGAGACTGACTCCCCTGCAGGCAGTGTAACACACAACCTGCAAGATACTTACCTCAGCAGAATGATGCCAGGTAGCAAAGACCCTATCAATTTCTTGCTGGCACCGTATGATGAACAGAATGAAGATGATCAAACAAGAGTCAACAACTCAATAACAACCTGAAGCCGTGGTACAAGTCGGCTTCACTGGATCCAATGCCTGTCATATGCTTATTGGCCAAGGCTCTTTTTACCCCCGCTCGCCCTTTTTAGGCAAGGCTCAAAGACAAACTCACCTCCTGCTGTATCACAATAGAGCCCATAGTGCCTTTTTATGCTAAAAAACAAAAGACAAATAAACCTCTATAATGCCTAGGTAAAAAAAACTAAGGAAAACTAACACAGATATCAGAAGTCTAAACCTCACAGTTGCTCAACTCTAAGAGCAACTTTTCTTCGCATATGGATCATATCATGCGAAATCAGTAACAAAACAGAGACCAAGACACAACCCCAGCCAGCACCTATTCCTCAAGATACCAACACCATAAGTTAAATACCAAACACGAAACCACAAAAGAGGAGACATCTGCAACTAGAGGTGCATCTCAACACCTCAGGTTGGTAGCACCTTACAACACACACTACAAACCTGCAAACCCCACTCGGCCTTCCTGAGACTACTGCCTTCCAGCCTATAGCCCACTTTCACACCTGAAACTCCCAAGGTCTCTCCAAACACCAGTATATTGGGTGACAGAAAACTCCTACACCCTAAAGCTGTAGCACCATACCTTACCCATAATCTATTCAATGGAAAGGATTTTCCCCATTACAAGAAACTGTGGTGATTATGAAGAGTGAAGGCTTCAGTGACATCCCCAGCTTACAACTCAGGGAAACAGAGTGTCAGAGCCCCCCACCTAGCATCATCCCTCTGTACACCCCCATAGTGGAATCCATTATTGATTTTACTGGCAAACAAGATCCGAGTTATGGCTCTAGAGTAATGTTTACTGGTCCTTTTGAATAAAAATATAGCTGAGTACACAAGGGGAGGAAAATTATGTAACACCAGCAGATACTAAGGGAAGGCAACAATAAGGAATCTAGAAACAAACAATAACCCAAACCAAGTAGAAAGCCAGGTAAGAAGGGAGGAGAAATGTCCAAGAATTAGCTGTGTACCCTGCCCAGAGCCCAGCTGAAAGTTAAGGGAGAGACGGTCCTCTAAAGAGATAGAAAACAAGTAGGGAATTAACCCATGTTAAACAGACAGGTAAGATACTGGAGAGAGTTCAATTCCTGCAAGAAGAATGGGAAAGTGAGACCCCATATAAGTCTTAGTGGGAAAAGAAGCAGAACCCTTTAACTCTTGAGAGGAAATTGGAGAAGAAGACCGTAAGCTACTTTATTTATGAGTCAGCAGACTGGACTTTAACATGGCCTGATGTGTAGATTAGACTCTTTGCAGAGCCAGGAAGATGATACCCTGGGTGGTAGAGGAAGAATCCAGAATATTGCTTCCTCCATCATACCCCTATTTTTAAACATCAGAAGTACAGTGGTACCTTGGTACTCATCATTAATTCATTCCAGAAGGCACATTGAGTAGCAAAAAAGATGAGTACCAAACAAAATTTTCCCATAAGGAATAATGTAAATTGAATTAATCCTTTCCAGATCACAGAAAATCCACATTTTATAGGATTATATGAATTAATGGAGTTTTATTGTGCCAATAAAAAGTATAAGTTCACTTCTTCTTTCGGCTTTTCCCAGTTAGGGGTCACCACAGCGGATCACATGTCTGCTCATGATTGGCAGTGGAGTTTTACAGTGTCGAGTTGCCAGCCTGGCACCCAAACTTCCACAGAAGGCACACACAGACACTCACACCTAGGGCCAATTTAGAGTGTCCAATCCACCTACAGCATGTCTTTGGGATGTGGGAGGAAACTGGAGCACCCAGAGGAAACCCATGCAACCACAGGGAGGACATGCAGACTCCACACAGAAGGTACCCCAGCCAAGGATCGCACCAGGGAGCCTCTTGCTGTGAGGTGACAACGCTAACTGCTGCACCACCGTGGTCACCCTCAAACAGTATAAGTTCACTAATAAACAGTATAACTTCACTTTTACACAGTACAGTATAAGTTCCCTGATAACTAGTAGTATGTATATAAGATGTAAGCTTGGATGGTGCAGTGGTGCTGTGATAGGGTTGTTGCCTCACAGCAAGAGGTTCTGTGGTTCAGTTCTCAGCTGGAGTGCCTTCTGTGTGGAGTATGCATGTCATCCCTGCATTCGTGTGGGTTTTCTCCAGATGCTCTGGTTTACTCCCACATCACAGACATATTTGTCTGGAGTGTTTCTCCCTGGGTCTCTGCTGAAAATTGGCTTCATTCCAAGTCAGACTTTCCTGTAAACAAATGTTAAATAAATAAGTTCAGTAGTAAGTAGAGTATAAGTTTGTATAACTCTGATGGCCTAAAGGGATGGGGCGAATAAGATAGTGATGAGGAGAGATGTTATTGTTTGGAAGGAGAGTCTCTTCCATAAAAACATCGGCCAACTGCACTTCAGGGGTTCTTTATCTTTCTGTTTTCTGTCTCTTATCACCACTGAGCCCTGCTTGAGACTCACCAGGTTTGATTTTCACTAGAAACCTATCCAATGATGCTTGTTTTTGCCTGCGTTTCAAGATGCCTCTAAAGTGGGATATTATTTGGCCATTGAACGAATTAACATTGTGAATCATTAGAGCTTTGTCAGGGTAATATTTTTTCCACAAAAGTTTTTTGCACCTCCACCCATTTTGTGCACATTTCCTTGATTATGAGCTGGGAACATCTTCCATTACCTCATCCTCACCTGAAGACAGTTCCTCATCCACTATCTGTTGTTGCTCCCCCTGAAGTTCCTGCAGCTCCTCCATGCTGAGCCCTTCTTTGTGCTCCTCAGCTAACTCCTCCACATCATTAGCACTGACCTTCAGGCCCATGGACTGTCCGAGAATCACAGTTTCCTCCACAATACCTGTAGGCCTAGGCCTAGGCTCAGTCTCAAAGCCTTCAAAGTCCATCTGAGTTACAGCTTCTGGACACAATTTCTTCCAGGCAGAGTTCAGGGACCTGTGAGAGACTTCCCTCCAGGCCTTATCAATAAGATTTAGGCAGTGGAGGATATCAAAATGTATTTTTCCAGAATTCTCTCAAGGTCAGCTGTATAGCTGAGGTCACTTCAAAGCACCTCTGGAAAAATTGCCTTTGTGTATAATTTTTTAAAACTAGAGATGACCTGCTGGTCCATGGGCTGAATCAGAGGAGTTATTTTAGGGGCAAGAACCTCAGAGTAATGAAGTTAAACTCCTCCAACAAGTTGTCCTCCAAGCCTGGAGATTAAGCAGGAGCATTGTCCCAAACAAGCAGAGCCTTCAGAGGCAAATCTTTCGCCAGTAAATATTTTTTCACAGATGGGTCAAACATTTCATTCATCCACTCCATGAAGAAATATATGGTGACCCAAGCTTTACTATTTGCCCTCCACATCACATGTAACTTGATTTTTATCACATTATTTTCTTGAAAACTCACAGGCTTTCGCTGTGGTAGACGAGCACAGGCTTAAGTTTTAAATCCCTACTTGCATTCCCACACAACAACAGAGTTAGCTTGTCCTTCATTAGCTTGTGACCTGGTAATGCCTTCTCCTCTCGAGTGATGTAGGTCTTGGTGGACTTTTTTTCCAGAAAAAGCCTGTCTCATGACAATTGAACACTTGTTGGGGAATAAAGGCCTTAGCCTCTAAATACTCCTTAAACTCCTAAACAAATTCATCGGCAGCTTTTTGTTGGCACTGGCTGCTTCTGCATGTCATGCCACACTATGTATGCCACTTCTCTTTTTAAAGTTTTCAAACCACCCATGACTGGCTTTAAACACTTCTCTACTCTCAGCACTCATTCCAGGCTTATTTTTTAACAGATCATCATGCAACACTTTTGCTTTTTCACAAATCATGGCCTGTGAAATACTATCACCAGCTTACTGTTTTTCATTTACCCAAATCAACAACATTTTTTTTTATTTCCTCTAGCATCTGTGATCTTTGTTTGATCACAGCTTTCACTCCTTTAGCAACATCAGCTGCTTTTATGGCCTCTGTATTTTTCACAATGGTGGAGATGGTTGTTATTAGCATTCAGTACTGTATAGCGAGATCAGACACAAGGATACCACTCTCATATTTCTCCATTATCTCTTTTTTCTGATCTGTCATGGTTCTAATTTTCTTTTCTGTTGGCTGTTATCACTAGCCCTCTTAGGATCCATGAGTACCAAGATGATTTTTTCTAGTCAAAATACAAAGAATACCAAATACAATGAATTTCAGGGTTGACAAGTACCAAGTTACGACTGCAATTTTATGTACCATGTGTTCCAAGGAAGTGGAGGAAACAGTATGCCAGCTGCTTGGACCTAAGCCCTTTAGAGAGCTAGTAATGAGGCTGGCACACATCCATGTTTTTGGTGGATTTTTGGGGTATGGACTAAATTAAAGCCTGAGTTCCAGCCTGATTCTTCTTACTGGGAATAATGCAAGGAATGAACTGCATTTGCAGAAGATGATCTGAATGCTGATGGACAGCCCCAGATCCTAGCTTTAGGAAGCTGTTGATATCCACTGCTGCCATAGATACAGCTTTCAGAATGTTTATCATTGACATTGTAGGTCCTTTAATAAAGTCCAGTAATGGGAGCTAGTATATTCTGCTTATACCGGGCTATACAACCAAATACCATGAGTAGTCCGACTGCAAAAAACTAATTCTAAGACCACAGATTAGGAATTGGTCTTGCAGTTTTCTAGAGCGGGTTTATAAAATAAAATCTTCACAGACTAAGGTCCTCCTTTCTTGACTAACGATGTCAAAACTTTAAGGTGAATCAGCTCAAACCTTGTGTGTAGCACACAGACAAGGATGGCCTGGTGGAAGAATTTAACAGGACTTTGAAATCCATGTTAAGGAGGTTATAGAAGAGAATGGCCGAAGCTGGGACACGTTGTTAGTGTATCTCCTGCGTCACGTTTGGGAGGTTCTCCAATGTTTCATAAGATTTACATCTCCACTCCTGATCTCCTCTTTGTGAGCCACTAAAGATGACTAAATATGATTAATGAGACTTAAGAACAGGACGCAACTCTTTTAATACTGTATTATTTTATGTTTAGCAGAGGCTAGAAACAGTGCTGACAATAGTCCATGAATACACGAAGACATCACATGCAACCTAATATGGAGTATATAATAAAATCACCAGAGGGTGAGAGTTCCAGGTAAGAGACCCGGTTTTGATTTTAGTACCTTTGGCCAAGGCAAGGAACCTTTGAGGCCAAAGAAAAAGTAGGTGAAGTAAAGTACCGGATCAAACAAAGTGGTGAACGATAGCAGCGGCAAATGTACTACAGAAATGCCATAGAAAAATGTAAATACAACATAAGTTAGCCTAAGCCTTAGTCAGCAGCTAAGAAGGAAATGTTCCATCATCTGTATCCAATGAGGATGCATTAGCACTTTTATGTGGAAAATGAAAGCTACAACAGGATTTCCTGATGTTTATAAATTAAGTGTAGTATATTATCTTTAGGTATAGACAAAACACACGATGAATGGAGAAGTCATTGAGAAATAAATACAGATACACAGTGGGAGCAAACAAAGGTAATCATAGCCCTTTTTGTGTGACCATTTTATAATTCCCTTAGTGCATGACCCTGGAGATTGAGGTAGATTCTGTTAGAATAATAGTGTGAGGAAGTGGCCATCAACTTAACTTCTATGCAGCTGACTTAGTACTAATAACTTCAGACCCAGAATATCACTTGGCTGGATCATGCTTACTAAACCTGGTTGACTTCTTTGAGACTGTCACCAAAAGCCATGGATGAAGGTAAGACAGTGCACATGCTCTATCTCAACCTTGCCAAGGCATTTGACACAATTCCGCACTCTAGCATCATTGAGAAACTCTCCAGATAGGGACTAACTAAACTTTATGTTACTAGATGGATATCCAATTGGTTCACTGACAGAATGCACTCTGTCAAAATTGGTGAATGCACCTCCACCAGTAGACCTGTCACCAGTGAAGTACCACAGTTGCCTGTGCTGGGGCCTTTACTGTTTGGCATCTATTTCTCAGAAGTCCAGGCCAAAGTAGATGCCTTTGGCTCATCGAGTTAACTGATGATTGCAAATTGGGAGCAATCATTGAGTCCCCCAAGGATGTTAACATATTAGAAGAAGGGCTAACACAAACAAATGATTGTTGCCAAAGCCACAGTCTAAAACTGAATGCAAAAAAAAAAAAACATTATTACACCCTTTGGCAGAATGGAATTTCATACAAATTACAATACTGACAGCACCTCCCTGTGTTCCACCTCAGTGGTTTGAGACTTGGGAACACAAGTTGATAGCAATCTGAACTTTGACCACCAAGCTTCCAAAGTGGTAAGGATAGCCTTCTATGCAGTGCACCTCATAAAACACGGCACAGCATCCAGGTCAAGGGATGTTACAACTTCACTGTACTCGACTCTCATCAGACAACTAATAGAGTATAATGCACCCTTTTGCATGTACCTCAACAGACACCTGTAGCAGCTGGAGGGACCTCAGAGGTTTCTCACTAAGAAAATACAGGGACTCCAAACCATGAAATATGTGGACAGGCTGAAAGCCTTTTCAATTTAGTCTGCATCTTATAGGCTGCTAAGAGGTGACTTGTGCCTGGTTTTTAGGTAATCTCCAACCTTGCCCTAATGGAAATGCTGCACATCCACAAATTAAATGTCTCAAGAGTCACTTGCTCTTGGGATCTCAACCTAGCTTGTGACACTAACAGATCATGATGGAGAGACAGATATGTCAACCAGAGATGGCTGTTTCTCTGGAATAGACCCCCTGTTCATGTAAAACAGACCTTCTCACTGACCCTGTTCAAATACAACCTAGATAATTGGTTGGGAGACTGCAAATTCCTCCTGGGGTGGCACCCATGTCCCTCATGGACAGGGGAAGCCGGTGTTGATCACAGATCCAATCTGTTCATAAATTCATTCTGCAAACTACCCAAAAAACAACAAATGGGGATACTTGGGATTAACATGGCTAGGCTTATAAAGGCACTATGGCAACTATCATAGTAATATCCAGGGGTGGCCCGTGCTATTGGAATGCAGGACTGCAGCCCCCCCAGCTGTAAAAAAGAAAAGAAAATAGAAAAGAAGAAAATAAAATAAAAAAACGATCGCAAATAGCAGACCCACACATGTGCACTAGCAGCATGTCCGATATCCAGACTGCTGCTGAGACAGTCTGGAGCATGTGCAGACTGTCTCAGCAGCAGTCTGGATTAGGAAACATTCAAGAGCAGAGATCCCAGAAGTCTGTGCAGTTACAACTGCATAGACTGTTGCTGGGAAGGGATCGGACTCAGACTGCAACATTGGCAGGCTGAAGTCTCGTCAGGGGAAGAACATCTCATGGGCTGTAATACTTCAACAGACATAAGGCACAGGCAGTCTTGTAGTGCAACAGCTGTGGATTTAATGCAATGCTGCAACAAAGGGATCTACTACATCTATCCAGGTAGGGTGTATGTGTGTGTGTGTGTGTGTGTGTGTGAAATGCCCCAGGTACTACATGGTGGTGGGTAGAGAATAAGGCTTGAACCCTACATCTTGGGCCCAGGTGGGAAGAGCCTGAATTCCCTACCCACCACCATTTGCAAAAATGTTGCAGATTTTTCCCTCATACTTGTTCTGACTGTTCCACATAAAATCTGTGGTTTCTGTATTTTTGCGTCCTTGCAAAGCCAGTAGTGCATTGGTGTAGTGGTAGCATTGTTGCCTAACAGCTACATGTTCTCTCGTTTGATTCTTGGCTGGGGTGCCTTACCTTCTGTGTGGAGTCTGTATGCCCTCCCTGTTTTAGTGTCCTCCCATCTTACAAAGACATGTGTCTGTCTGGAGTGTTTCTCCCTGGGCCTTTGCTAAAAATTAGCTTTTGTTCCAAGTCAGACTTTCCTGGTTAACAAATGTTAAAAATGACACACATTTGAATATCAGACTTCATATTCTTCAGAAAGTGCATGGTAACACAAAAGCTTTTATTCTAGCAATTTTCTAAGTGTATAAGATGGATATTTGAAATTTGTGCCTATTTTTGGGACTGTATTCCCCCATTATTGGCTTCATCCAGGTTTTGTGCTAAGGTTGAGAGCTATGGTAAGAACTGAATTCACTGAATATGTTTGGGGGCTATATTCCCCCATTACTGGCTTTGTCCAAGTCTTTTTTGCTAATAGGTTGAGAGCTATGGTGAGAACTGAATTCACTGAATGTTTGGGGGCTGTATTCACCCATTGTTGGCTTTGTTCAGGTGTTTTGTGCTAAGAGGTTGACAGCTGTGCTATGGTGAGAACTGAATACACTAAATGGTAGCCATTTAACTTTCCGTCTTCCTCTTTCACAAAACAGCTGATTTGGCATAGTGGTATGTTGCTCTGACTGTTTTGCACAGGGTCCCCTGGGTTCAAGACGTGGCAGTGAAATGTATGGTGGTAACACAGCATTTTATTCTAGCAACTTTCCAACATTATACAAGCAATGTGTAAAATGTGTCCCTGGTTTTTTACTTTTTGTCCCCCCGCCCAATAAATTTTGGCTTTTTCCAGATTTCTTGTGCTGTAAAGTTCAGAGATTACAGCTGAGTGTCGAGTAGATTTTACAAGGAGCAGAGAGCTGCAGGGGAACAAATGTTTAGTGCTGCTTATGGTAAGTGTGCTTGCACTGTTAATAGCACAACAGGTAGTGTACTTGCTTTTGATGCAGAAGGCTGTGGGTTCTACTCCCACAGTAGGTAGATGCATTGCTGATACTGTACTGTGTTGTAAAGGGGGTGGATGCTGCAGTCCTTTTTGGCAAAGATACCTAGTAACTATGAACCTGTTATCAGTTTGCTATCCATTCCCTATTGCGGTATTACTAGCTTATCATTTTTTTAATGCATGCAACATAGGCAATTTATTCTTCAAGGGCAAGAGGCACTTTATTTGTAGATGAAACAATGACATATAACATTGTTTGCTAGCAGCAACCTCTTTATTAGTTACAGATTTCTTTAATGTGGATTTTACTACTTCAGAGATTGTGCATATTTACTGATACTGGTGAACTATAGAAGGTTGAGTAGACTTTTTATGATGGAAAGGTTCTGAATTGGGCAGTTTTGTCATTGGTGTATGCATTTTGTTTCATTGTTTACTGGAAAAATGTTCAAAACAATAAATTTAAAATGCCCTCTTAACAACTGTACTGTATTGTATAAGGAATATAATGTAATACAGTCAGGAAGGTGTATCAAAGAGCATGTGTATGTTTCATGTTCAAGGGGCCTTTGATTTGAAAACAGCCCAGAGTTAATCTTTATCTGCCACTGGCAAAATGTATTTTCTTTGAATGTGGGTTTCAATGCTGTTTCAATGCATGTGAGTTTCAAGGGCAGAGAAGTTTTAATGCTAAGTCTATTTTCATTGTGAGACTGCATTACTTTGTTTAACATATATCTATTAGGGTTTGTGCTGTAAAATGCAAAATAAAACTTTCAAATGAAATCTAAATCATCACAGAAGTAAAGCAGTATGCACATTACAGTGTTTATGGTAAATGGGGCAAAATAACCAAGGAATGGGACATTGGAATGGCTGCAGGGGGGAGGCTCTATTCGACCATGATTTTGTGAGGAGGGGGGTAGCAAACTCAGACAGCCCCGGTTGAACTATACCTCTCAGTTGTCCATATGTTTGCAGAATGAATAGATATTTGCTTCTTATTTTTGGTTTGTTCCTCATAAAATTTGTGGTTTTCTAGAAAATCATTTAGGAATGAAGTCATTAAATGGCAGACATTGAGTTTCAGACGTCATAACCTTCAGAAAAACGAATGGTAATGCAAGACCTGTTATTATATCAACTGTCTTAAGTTTATACAAGAGCAATTTTTAGTAGTGTTTGTATGTTCCCCCAATATATTTGGCCTGCATTAAGAGGTTGAGAGGTATGTGCAAATCACTTTGTAGAATTAGAAATATCCAAACCTCTCCAATGTCCCCAATTTTGGCTCAAAATGTTGCTCTCCCCTAATAATCCCTCCTCAAAATGGCAATTTGGGAAGAAAACGTAGAGGGTTTACAATTATATAACTGTAATGATCAGAGTTATAGATTACTTTTATTTCAGAAATGCATGTAGATGCTCTTATTTTGTTAGCTGCTCAAGTTAACAGTGTTAATATTAAAAGGTGTCCCTTTTTGACAGGTTCCCAGCTGTATTGTGTGGCAACTTTATATTTTTGCATCACATTTTGGTCTGTAAAATTGTGGTTTTCTGGTAAATTAGTGGCAAGTCATTAAAGATTGAAGTTAGAAAATAATGACAGACATTTGAGTTTCAGATTTCATACCCTTCAGAAAATTCGTACTAATGCAAGACCTACTACTGTTCTATTATCTAAGTTAATAAGAGCAATATTTAAAAATTGTCCTTATTTTTGGGCATGTGTCCCACTTCTAGTTCTATGTATGGCTTTGTCCAGATTTCTTGCTCTGAAGTTGAGAGGTATGAGTGTCAGAGCCATCACTGTCATCCAGAGACATTTCAAATTGTGACATACTTGTTGCACCCCACTCCCCATTGTAGTGGCTCTGGATGTGTCCAAGGAAGGCAAGGAGCAGTTATGCAGTGTAAGTGTGCAGAGTATTCCCCCATCAAAGGTAGACCACAAGTATGACTGTGGCGTTTCATCTGTCCTTGATTTTGCAGAATGTTCTGGTTTTCTGTCATATTTTTATACTGTTTATTTATGCTTATTATTATTCAGGAAATGCATGCTGTCACAGTGCTCTGTTGCTCTGTTTAAGTAGCAATGATTTAATGACCATCAGGTCAGTTTGTCAGAGATTGTAAGATGCAAGTAAGCTTTAATAAGCATACTGTTAAAGAATTACCAGCATTGAAAGCCTTTTCGTTGTTGCCATGCAGAGAATATTTACATAACTAGATAATGTATAAGCCTTGGGTATTGAAATGCATATGACAGTATTTGTAATAACAGGACAGGATTACAGTATTTTCAGAAGCTCATTACATTTGTTGGAGACTTGCAGTCATCTTTTGTTGGAGACTTGCAGTCATCTTTGCAGGCTTATCCGTAAACTAAACAGAATGCCAATCTGTCATGTGTGGTCCATAACTTGTGCAGGAATCCTTTAAGCAATTTATCTTGAGCTTGTTTCTTGTTTGCTGTTCATTTTTTACTTTGATCATGTCTTCCCCATGAAACAAGTAGATAGCTGTGTCAGGCAGTAGGTCTTTTTTGGATAAGAAACATTTTTACAAGTGGAGGTATCACAGAGATTGCTACTTTCAGCATGTTACTTGGTAATTTTATAAAGCTGAATATAAATTATAATTAGAACTGCAGTGCAAGGAGTAGTGGTTTGAGTTGAGTGCTGCTTGTTTTTTTATACTTGATTTTGACTGGCATTCCAGTAATGTATTTAAAAAGTAATTTATTTTTTCATGCCTCACAACCTGTTTCCATCTGGATATTAAGTAAGTTGTCATGTAGCCAATGCATTGAAATATTTTTTTCTTCTACACTTCATTTTGTGTTGATTGGACTCTCGTAATGACTGTTTGGCACCCAGGGCAGCATATTTAATTAAAGTTCCAGTTGTTGTGGCTTTGAGCATAGTTCCACCCCTTTCTAGTTGGCCACACCCATTCCCATTGGCCCCACCCATTCAGCTGTCTCCTGCAGCCCCCCTTTAATTTGAAGTCACGAGCTGCCACTGGTAATATCCTATGAACCTATGAACTTACAGTTATGGATTGCTTGCATTTTTACATTAAAATAATATATATTCCTGATATACACTACTGGAACAGATGAAAATGCAATCCCTTAAATGTCAACAGCCTTGAATGCATTACCACCCATTTTGCTTAAAGAGTGTGGTCCATGTATGTTATACTAATATGTATAACAGTTACACAGACTCAGGTTTTAAACTAAGCAGTTGTGTGGAATTAAACAACAAAGCACATTTTCTCTATCTTACATATAAGGAGGTAAGTTCTGCAGAAGACTGTACATTTCTTTGTACTACGTTGGTCAGTGATTTATTTTATTTATTTCTTAACTGTTCTATCAGTTTTAATAGCTTCCAACTTTTTAGCTATCCTAACAAAGAGGATGATCCAACATTTGTGCTGACTGCTCCTAGGTGCAGCTAAGGCATGATTCAGAGATGCCAGTTGTGCTTAGGTACAGCAGTCTCAAGTAGTGTAAGAAAGCAGTATGCAAATGAAGGTATAATGGCATGTAAATGAGGAATATGTAGAAAATGTATGACTATCTGATGCAAACTGAGACCTCTTCATTCCTTTGTGTGATTCATTGTCACTTTTTGATGCATGTTCACACCATGCAAAAAAGGCTTTAAAAAGCAAAGTTGCAACTTTTTCATAATGTTTGCACTTTGCAGAGATGCTTGGGTTTGCTGCTAGCTTAAGTAGTTCCCATTCCCAGATTCTTATCTCATTTGCGCCAGCAGGTAGCATGCTTTTCAGCACCAGATGGCCAAAAAAAAGTAGACAAATGCAAAGGCTGATCCATCTGAACTTTGCTAATCAGGAAGTTATAGATAAAGTGGACAGGGACATAGTATGGGCTTTTGAGTGCTTGTACAGCCAACAGAAGGGAGCCGAGGGGATGAATGGCTTCTTATATCTCAGGATTCCAAGGTATGTATAACCCTCACTATACTTGCTGTGAAGACTTTTCAGAGATTAACTGGGTACAATTTTGGTGCCTCACAAGCTTTTGCCTCAAGGATACTTCAGTAGTTTGTTAACATACTCTTGGCACATGTGGATCCATATCTATTTCCAGGTGTTACCTCAGGACTGATTTAGTAAAATGTATGTATGCCTTCTATGGGATGGATGATTTCCTGAGGTGCTTGGTGTGATAGGCTGCACCTATGGTGCTGTTAGGTATTCCATGTGGGCCACAGGGGGAGCTGTACCAAGTCATCAAGTTCTAGGTAGTGTGTGATGTATGGGGTGGTGGGCATCACCAACATGTCAACCCATCAACCTGATAGTGACTGCAATTTCCATATTTAGCACTCAAACTCACCCTACCACCTCTTCTTGCATAATAAGATTCTTCATGATATGCTACCAGGTAAGCGCAAAGCATTTTAATGTTCCTAACCATAACTACTTCAGTTTATGTAGAGTGGTACAGGTACTACTTGGTAATCACCTTTCCTTTTTTGTTAAGTGTTCCCTCCCTATTTAGTTTTTTAGGCATCATAGGCTACCCACACATGCACAGACACACACACACACACACACACACACACACACACACACACACACACACACACACACACACACACACACACACACACACACACACACACACACACACACACACACACACACACACACACACACACACACACACACACACACGCACATACTGGCTAATAACAGCACTCCATAATCCCAAGAGAGCTGCTGAGTAGCTCTTTAATACCACCCTGTCTCAGACCGGGACAGTCACTGAGGGAATGATTGGCCTGATCAAAGCCTGTTTCCCTTTTCTGTAGGAGTCTGAGGTGCCCTTCAGTATGACATAGCTCGCACATATAGGATGTTTACTGCCTGCTGCTTTCTGCACAACAGGATCAGGTGCCAGTCTGGTGCACAAATGCCATGATCAGTCACCAATAGTGTGTAGTCTGCAGACTTTTTATTCATTTTACATAGGTACGTATGTTGGTACTAGGCTATTGGCCCTAGGGCCTATAGAAGCCTAGCCATAACAATTCCCTGGCTATTTCTTCCCACAATATTTACTTCCCTGGACCCCTGTGTAGCAGAGTGACTGACGTGATACCTGGGGTGAATTTCCTATCTTCCATCCAATCGTCAAGGTTCCTCTTGAAGAGGGCCAAAGAGGTGCTCTGCTTGACATGTATGGGCAGTCTATTCCAGAATCTGGGGAGTCTCTGGGTCAGAAACCTATCCCTTCAGCATGTTTTGTTTATTATGATGATGATGATGATGATGTTGCAGATGTCTTGTGAGGTACATACCAAACGGGGCATTGTATTCTATAATGGGTCTAATGAGGGATGAGTACAGTGGGACAATGACCTCCGTTTTTCTGGATGAAAAGCCCATAGTGATGATATGTGCCACATAGAAGGATTTCCTGACTGTTGTGGCCATGTGGTTATCGAAGGTGAGACCACTGTCCACCTGTGTTTAGTGTACTGCTACCTATGTGGCAATTCACGGGTATATGTTTTTTTTTCTCAAAGGGGATAACTATACATTTCTTGGCAATGAGCTTGAGCCCATAGCTCTGGCACCAAGCGTCTGTTTCTGTAAGGCCCTTTTGTAGAATATCCACATCATTTGCGGATTTAATAATGGCTCCCAGTTTGCAGTCATCTGCGAACTTTGTTAGCCAGAGTCCCTTAGTGTTGGCCTGTACTTCGGAGAAGTAGATGCCAAACAAGAGCGGTCCCAGGACTGAACCCTGAGGTACTCCACTTGTCACTTGTCTGGAGCTGGATTTGGAGTTGACTACTTTTACAGTGTGGGTTCTGTCAGTAAGCCAGTTGGCAACCCATTGAGTGATGTAGGGATTAATGCCCAGTTTAGTAAGTTTACCTATGATTCCAGAGTGGAGGATGGTGTCAATGGCCTTGGTGAAGTCCAGATAGGCTGTGTGGACCACCTTACCCTTGTCCACAGCTCTGGAGACTGATTCGAAGAAGTCAGTCAGGTTCAGGAGAAAAGATTGACACTTCACAAACTCAAACTGGGTGGGGTCCAGTGTTTGAAGGTTGCCAATGTCTTTGTTTATAAGTTCCATGATAATACACTCCATGGCCTTGCAGAACAGGCTCATCAGACTGATGAGGCAGTAGTTCCCAGGATCAAAGGTAGATCCCCCCTTGTGAAGTGAGATAACTGCAGCTGTGCGCCACTCAGTGGGCACGAAGCCTGAGTTGAGGCTATGATTAAACATGACACTTGGGTAAGGTGTCACTTCATTTTCTAGTTCATGTAGTTCATGTAGTACACAGTCCAGGATGTGATCTTTATGCTTAAATTTACATTTTCATATATGAAAAAAATCTATTCACATTGTAAAGAAAAAAATAAGAAAGTGAATGCTAAATCTCAAAACTAATTCAAAATTTAGCATTTTGGTTTATAAAGGCTTTGGACTACTGGATCTGTGATTTTCAATTTTGATTTTAACATGATTGAAATTTTAACATGATCCTTATAAATAATATAGGAGCTAAAGAACAACATTTAAAACAGGAGGAGGGTTCTTTCACATAAAATCAGACAATGATTTTTCAGTAGTGAGTACTGTTTTGTGGAAATTTTGATTGGTATATTATGATTTATCATAATCAGTAAATAATGTTAAAATATCATGAAGAGAAAGATGTCAATGACTGAATAATATTATGTAGTATCCGCTTAAGTAAAAATGTAAAGAAGAAAGCATATTCTGGTTTTCAGCCAAAATACACATTTTTTTTCTGAGAAGACAAGTCACACAAGTCACATCAGCCCTTTGTATGTGGTATAAGCTGTAGGAAGCTAGCAAATTGCTTGTTACAAATGAAGCAGGTGATTTACAACAGTTTTCAGTGGCAGAAGAGTGAGAGGCCTTTTTTTATTACTCATGTAAGGCAGGACCTTTATAGGGGGATGAGGAGCCAGGTTGGGGAGCAACACAAGCTCTCAATATAGCTACATACTACTATGTCTTTACAGGCATATGCACAGGTGTAACAGCTGTACTCTCTGAAATGGCAAATGCTAATAATCAACGTATTGTCTTGCCTAAAAAATATTGGGCAGATATGTGTGTTTTAACACTATAGAACTCATATATTTATATTCATGTAGAACTGTACCAAACACAGAAGCTCTTATTCCTGACTGCAAATGCAGTCTTTGCAGGGTGTCAGTACTGCATTAAGGACTGTTTGAGTCCCCTAAGTCCCTATCTCCTTGTGCCTGGGGCAGCTATCCCCTCTCTGCAACCTAGTTAACCCTCTGGCAGAGAAAACTGCTGAGTATACTATAGAAGAAAGTACAGTTTTTCATGTACTAAATTACTTCTACGAGCTTCTTGTAACCACACTATATCCAGACATAAATGTCTAATATAAAATAAACACAATGGACATGTGGCGATAGACAAACTGTTTATTATTTAAGTCAAAAGATCCAAAACCTTGGCTGTTTGCCTTCAAGGATGCATACACAAGAACAAATTAACAATTTATACCCAGAGTAACCCCCAATTACATATTAATTGACTTTCTTAAAGTACACAGTGCTATAAATTAATACTTAAGTATTTAAATATAATATATAATAATACATTATTGAATCCATTATTGAATCCCCAAATGATCCCCAAATGATGTGGATATTCTACAAATGGGCCTTACAGAAACAGATGCTTGGTGCCAGAGCCATGGGCTCAAGTTCAATGCCAAGAAATGTATAGTTATCCCCTTTGGGAAAAAAACATGTACCCTTGAATTACCACATAAATGGCAGTACACTAAACACTGAAAGTGTGATAAGACACTTAGGGGCACAGGTGCATAGTGGTCTCACCTTCGATAACCACATGGCCACAACAGTCAGGAAATCCTTCTATGTGGCACACCTCATCACTAAGGGATTTTCAACCAGAAAAACGGAGGTCATTGTCCCACTGTACTCATCCCTCATTAGACCCATTATAGAATACAATGCCCCGTTTGGTATGTACCTCTCAAGACATCTGCAACAACTGGTAAGGCCGCAGAAATACCAAACTAAAAGAATCATAGGCCTAAAGCAGATGCCTTATGCTGACCGTCTAAAAAAATACTCTGTCACATATCGTCTACAGAGGTGATCTCTGCTTAACATACAAGGCCATGTCAAACTCAGAGCTGCTGGACATGCTACACTTAAAGAAATCCCAATCCCTCAGAGACACATGCTACAGGGATCTAACCTTGTCATCACAATGAACAAAACATACTGGAGGCATAGGTTCCTGACCCAGAGACTCTCCAGACTCTGGAATAGACTGCCCATACATGCCAAGCAGAGCACCTCTTTGGCCCTTTTCAAAAGGAACCTTGATAATTGGATGGGAGATAGGAAATTCACTCCGGGAATCATGTCAGTCACCCTGCTAGACAGGGGTTCAGGGAAGTAAATACTGTGGGAAGAAATAGCCAGGGAATTGTTATGGCTAGGCTTGTATAGGCCCTAGGGCCAATAGCCTAGTACCAACCTATGAACCTATGAACATATTAACCCTACTAAAACTTCACATAACAATAAATGTGCATCATAAATAATAAAACATAAGCAGATTTTTCAGAACACATCTGAAAGTGAGTTTGGAAATCAATATCTTACTGAAGTTAGGAATAGATTTTAAAAGAGATGGTATGAAAAAGAGGTTTTGGACAGTACCTTGCATAGAGTTTTGGGTAATGGAAGGGGTCAAGCCAGTAATAATTTATTATAGGGTGCAACTGTAGGAAGTAGGAGTGATGAGAAGGTCTTGTATTTTGTGACCAAGTACTCTTCCTTTTCCGAAACAATGAAAAAATTAATTTTGGACCTTTGGGATATTGTTTGTAGAGATGAAACAGTGGGTCATTTATTTCCCAATTATGTTACGTCTTCATATGGGAGATATTTGAATTTGAAAGAATTACTGAATATGCCAGTGGTTAAGGAGCCATCTGAGCTGTTTGGTTCATTTCCATGTGGTCATTACAAGGTGTGTTGTAAAATAAGGAACATCTCTGGGTGAAGATTTTTATCTAGATGTAAGTTCAGTTGTAGTTCATGTGGGGTGATGTATATAGCAGGGTGTGGATGCAACAATGTAACATGCTATATAGGGCAAACCAAAAGTGAAGGTTAGAATATTAGAACATTTGGGGGACATTCATAACAACAACAGGAAGAATCCTGTGGGTGAACATTTTAATTTGGTATATTTGGGCTCTGGTAAATCTTTTTTTCTTTAGTGTTTTGGTTCAACCCATGTTATGCAGTGGGGGGGGGGGGGTGTTAAGAGAAAGTTATTAGAATTAGAAAGTAAAATGATTTTGATTTACAGGACACTTCATCCTAAAGGCCTGAATCTTAAAGTTAATTTAGGTTAATTATATTTGGGTCTCACATCTTGTTTGTGCTTGTGTTTGTTATTCATGATACACATTTATTGTCATGTGAAGTTTTAATAGGGTTAATATGTATCATTATATATTATATTTAAATATTTAGCACTGTGCACTTTAAGAAAGTTAATTTCTAGGTCCATAGGTGTGTAATAGGTTAGTGGCCCTGGAGCCTTTACAAGCCTAGCCCGTAGAAGTGCCCTGGCATTGTGCTGCCCAATGTTAGTTCCCAGTGCTTCTATCAAGTAGAGCCACTGAAGTGATCCCCAGGGTGAACTTTCAGTTTCCCATCCACTGATCAAGAGTGAGGTGCACTGCTTCACATGTATGAGAAGTCTATTCCAGAGCACGGGCAGTCTCTGGGTTATGAACCTGTCCCTCCAGCATGTTCTGTTGTTTGTGGCAATGAGGTTGAGGTCTCTGGAGCATGTGGTGTCGAGGGATTGGGATTTCTGTAGATGTAGCATTTCTAACAGAGCTGGGTCAGACATGGCTTTGTAAGTTAAGCAGAGATCATCTCTTAGTAGACAATATGAGACAGAATAGCTAGAATGTTTTGAGTCTGTATATGTAGGACATGTGTTTAAGGCCTAGGATCCTCTTTGGTACTTTTGTGGCTTTTCCAGCTGTTGCATGTGTCTTGTGAGGTACATGCCAAATGGGGCATTATACTCAATGATTGGCCTAAGGAGGGAATAGTAGAGAGAGTAGATGACCTCTTTCTTCCTGAATGCAAAACCCTTGGTAATGAGATGTGCAACATTCTGACCACAGTGGCAATTTGGGGGTCTAAGGAGAGGTTGCTGTCAACCTGTGTCCCTAGATCTCTTATAATGCCTTCAGTGTTCCATGGCCTCCCACCAATGTGGTAATTAGTGAGAACTGAGTTTTTCCCAAAGGGGATGATGACCCATTTTTTGGCATTAAGCTTAAGGTCATGGTTTTGACACCAGTCATTGGTCTCAGTGAGGCCTTTCTGTAGGATGTCAACATCACTTGGGGAGTTAATAATGGCTCCCAACTTGCAGTTGTCTGTGAACTTGGTCAGCCAGAGTCCTTCCATGTTGGCCTGGACTTCTGAGAAGTAGATGCCAAACAGGTGAGGACCCGGGACCGATCCCTGTGGGACTCCACTCGTGACTGGTTGGAAGGTTGACTTGCAGTTCGCTACTTTCACAGATGGGTTCTATATGTGAGCCAATTTGCAACCCACCTAATGATATAGGGGTTGATGCCTAGTTTGGCGAGTTTATCAATAATTCCTGAGTGGAGAATGTTATCAAAGCCCTTGGCCAGATCGAGGTAGGCTGTATGAACTGCACTGCCCTCATCCACAGCTCTGGTGACTGACTCAAAGAAGTCAACCAGGTTGAGCAGGCATGATCTACCTTTCACAAGACCAAACTCTAGCGTTTGGAGATTCCCTATATCATTGTTAATTAGGTCCATGATTATGCATTCCCTAGCATTATACAATTGTAGGCTACACACTCAATACCCATTTCTGTGCATTTAAAGGATTTTTTTTATTGTATCTGCTTTATTTTCTGAAAAAAATATATATACTTGTTTTCCTGCCTTTCTAAGCTAGTATAGTCCATTTTTCAGGTTAGTGCTGAATTGAGGGCTGTGTTACAAGTTTCTGTGTTTGCCCATACCTTACTTGGATAGGAGGAAGTTTCTCTGTTCACTGTAAGAGAGGGAGCTTTGAGCAGCATATCTGTCCCTGGAGGAGTGGTTTCAGCCCAGAAATTAGTAGTTTATTGGCCATTTTGGACTAATTTCTATCTCTTTCATTTCCCTGCTATAAAACCCGCATTTGCACAGTTTTGTGCACAGGACAGTGCTGGTTAGCTATGGTATAACTATTCCCGGCTCTACAAAGTCTACTCTTCAATTTTTCCCTTGGAACTAGACAAACTCTACTTAATCACTCAAACCATTCACTTCTCATCCTGGCACTTGCTCAAAACTCATAGCAAGCACTAATATACCCTAGCGCTAGACCCCGCTATATTGTAGAGAAGGAAAAGGCTCTCTATTCGACCTTACCAGCCAATCAGTAAAACAGTTCACTGTACCTATCCAGGCATGTCCAAAGAGCAGATTCAGGTGTACACTCCAGTCCAACTGGTGAATCTGGGCATTTTGAAGCAATGTTATAATTGCCTCATGTACACAGACAACCTTCTCCTCCTTCCACCAAGTACTAATACATGCGAGAGATGCAATTATACAGCCAAACTGGAGGCTAAGCTCTCTCAACCCAAGACTGGACCAGGCAGTCAAGAGAAGAAGGGAATTACTTACATCACTCCACCAGTCTCACATAGACCTATGAAACCAGCACCAGCAAAAAACACACATAAATACACTAAATCATACTCGGAGGCTCTAAATAAAAATCTGCAAAAGCAACAGAGACCTTCAAAGCAGACATCCAAGCAACCTCCACCCCCCCAACACAAACCATGAAACACATACTTCACAAAACCAGTGTGCCACACAATCACAGCCCTTAAGGCAAAATAACATACCCAACACACTAGTAATAGGTGACTTTATAGTCAGGCACACTGATGTCCCACTCACAAGGCTGAACAAGGAGAAGGTTAAAGTTAGCTACATATCGGGTACCAGGATCCTCCACATAACACAAGCACTCAGGTCACTCCAGAACAAGTACAAATATGACTCTGTCATTGTCCCTGTTGGTGTGAATGACCTGAGCCGTACCTCCCTGGACTACATGAAAAGAGACATGGAGGAGCTCTCTGATCACATAGTCCAGGTTGGTATGACCCTGACCCTGAGTAGCATCCTGCCCTCCCCAAGAATGATACCATGATATAGAGAAAAAATTATCAGTTTCAACATTTGGCTAAGCTTCTGGTGTCATTCAAAGGGGATCCAGTGTCTGTCAGCCTGGGGTGACATGCTCGACAAGCCATGCTGCTTCGCTAGAGATGGCTTGCTCCTGTCACCCTTAGGTTTTCAAATACTGGCCAAGGCTCTTGCTACCCCTGTAGTGCCTTTTTTAGTCAAGGCTCAAAAGACAAACCCACTGCCATAAATAACACAAGTAACAAAAAACTGAGGGTAATGCTACTCAATGCCAGAAGTCTAAACCTCAAAATGCACGTACTCGAGGCACTTCTCAGTATGGAGAAAATCGATATATGTGCAGTAACAGAAACCTGGTTTAAGGCTCCAGAGAGCACCCCAGCACTACCAGGCTACAACTCATACCATAGATTTCAGCCACAAAACCTTTACCGAAATACAAAAGGCAGGGGAGTATCCATATTCATCAAGGATACCCACACCTCCAGGTTAGTGGCACAGTATGATACTTCAGAGATTATCCACGTACAATTAACAACAGGCAAAACTGCTATTCTAATTATAGCTTGCTAAAGATCACCCATCATGTCCGAGGACCCCCACTCCACCTTCCTGGAAACACTGGGAAACATAAAGGTCCTACAAAACACCCTGATATTGCGTGATTTCAATTACCTAAACATTAACTGGAAGAACTTCTCAAGTACAAACTCCCTTGCCAAATATTTCCTAGAATTTATAAACTCAAACACCCTGGATCAACTGGTCAACACCCCCACCAGAGGTGACAACATACTGGACCTGGTCTTCACCAACATGGGCGACCGGTGTTCCACACCGGAGGTCAACCCCTTGCTGATTAGATCTGACCATAAACTAATCACTCTGAATATCCACATTCCGCCTCCACCCCCGGTCAAAGAAACCACAGTGAAAAACTT
The DNA here is from genome assembly GCF_019279795.1 of Protopterus annectens. NCBI lineage: Eukaryota > Metazoa > Chordata > Ceratodontiformes > Protopteridae > Protopterus > Protopterus annectens. Next base: position 1,278,707,360 of record NC_056733.1, read on the forward strand.
TTCAAAAGCAAACTTCACATTACTTAAGACTGAGGTGGGAAGTTTCAAAGCCCCCATGCTAAAGGATAATGATGTCCAAGCTGCAAAATCCTTTAGTAATGCACTCTACGGGCACCTACAAGAATGCATGGATCATGCTATCCCAAACAAAACCAAGACTCACTCCTCCAAGAAAAGGAAACCAGTCTGGTGGACCCCTGCCATAAACAAGCTATACAATAGAAGGAGGAAACTAGTACAGAAAAGAGTAAAATCCCAAGAAGGGAAGACATCCCTGATCAGTATCAGCAAGAAACTACATTCCCTCATAAAATCATCCAAGGCTAGCTTCGAAAGAAAAATTGCCATGGACTCCAAAGGTAACCACAAGGCATTCTTTAGCTATGTCAAGAATCTAAGAGGCAATTCTCAGATCTGCTCAGAGTTAGTGCAGAATGGCACCAAATACACTGAACTGACCGATATAGCCAACATCCTGGCAGAAAGGTTCAGTGCAAACTTCACCCCCCTCTCACCCCTAAAAGGGCCCATAACTATACCAGAAGAATGTAGTGTCCCTGAAATCACAGACACTCAGGTTAAAACAGCCCTCTCCAAAGCCAATAACACAGCATCAATGGGACCAGATGGTGTCCCAGGCTGTGTCCTACACGAGCTCAAAGATGAACTAACCCCTCACCTAAACACACTGTTTAAACTCAGTCTCTCCACAGGCTACGTGCCCACAGAGTGGTGCTCAGCAACGGTTATTCCACTCCACAAAGGTGGAGCCACAACGGATCCTGGGAACTATCGCCCTACAAGCCTGACTAGCTTGTTCTTCAAAGCTATGGAGTGCATTATCATAGATCTCATTAACAGAGACATAGGAAACCTTAAAACACTAGACCCTATCCAGTTCAGCTTTGTTAAGGGCAGATCATGCTTCCTAAACCTGGTGGACTTCTTTGAAACAGTTATAGACGAGGGAAAGGTGGTCCACACAACCTACCTAGACCTCGCAAAGGCCTTTGACACCATTTCCCACTCACGTATTATAGATAAGCTCACCAGCCTGAACATAAACCCCTACATCATGAGACGGGTTGCTAACTGGCTCACGGACAGAACCCACATGGTAAGAGTTGCTGGAGCTAGGTCTGACTCTAAACTGGTTACAAGTGGCATTCCCCAGGGCTCAGTCCTAGGACCCCTCCTCTTTGGTATATACTCCTCAGAGGTACAGGCAAGCACAGGAGGGCTATGGCTGACCAAGTTCACAGATGACTGCAAACTAGGGGCTATAATTGACTCTCCGGCTGACACAAACATCCTCCAAAAGGGTGTCACTGAGACAGATACCTGATGTCAAAACCATGGCCTCAAGCTAAATGCCAAAAAGTGCATAGTCATCCCCTTTGGAAAAAAACAAAGTACCCACAAACTACCACATAGGTGGTAGCCCCCTAAATACAGAAGACTTAATAAGGGATCTGGGGACCCAAGTAGAGAGTAACCTCTCCTTTGATAATCACATTGCCAAAGTGGTGAGAAAATCCTTCTATGTGGCCCACCTAATCACAAAAGGGTTTGCATCCAGATCGAAAGATGTCATTGGGCCCTTCTACGCATCACTCATCAGACCCATCATAGAGTACAATGCCCGATTTGGGATGTACCTTACAAGACACCTACAACAACTGGAAAGACCACAGAAGTACCTCACCAAGAGGATCACTGGCCTCAAGCAGATGCCCTATGCAGCTCGACTGAAGAAACTCCAGCTGTACTCCATTGCATATGGCCTACTCAGAGGTGATCTCTGCCTGATGTACAAGGCCATGTCCAACCCAGAATTGATGGACATGCTCCACCTAAAGAAAACCATATCCCCTCAAGCCACATGCTCCAGGGATCTAAACCTCACCACGACAATAAATAGGACGTGCTGGAGGGATAGATTCCTGTCTCAGAGACTTTCCATGCTCTGGAACAAGATTCCAATCTACATTAGGCAGAGCTCCTCGCTAACCCTCTTCAAGAGAACCCTTGACAAGTGGATGGGAAACAGAAAGTTTACCCCAGGAATCACTTCAATGGCTCTGCTGGACAGAGGCATAGAAAACTAATCTAAGAGGGCAGCGAAAGCCAACACATTCTGGCTAGGCTTATAAATGCCTTTGGGCAGATAGCCTAGTACCTACCTATGAACCTATGAACCTCTATCAGACTCACCAGGCTAATGGGGTCATAATTCCCAGGGTCAGTAGTTGCTCCTCTTTTATGGAGAGGGATGACTGTAGCAGTGTGCCATTTGGTAGGGACAAAGCCTTAGGTGAGGCTGTAATTGAACAGGGTACACTGATGCAGTGCCAGTTCACTTTGCAGTGCATGTAGAACACATCCAGGGAAATTGTCGGGTCCCATGGAAGCTGTATTTTTGGCATTGGACAATGCAGCTTTAACCTGTGCTGCAGTAATGCTGGGTGCCTGGCATTCCTCCCGTATTGCGATTGGTCCTTTGGGGGGGAGAGAAGGGTAAATTTGGCACTGAATCTGTCGGCCAGTGTGGGGATATGTAATAGGGGGTCACTGTGGTATAAATTGTTAATTTGTTCTTGTGTATGCATCCTTGAAGGCAAACAGCTGAGGTACCAGCTCTTTTGATTTAAATAGTAAACGGTTTATCTATCGCTACATGTCCATTGTTTGTTTATTTTATTTAGGTCATGTTTCGTTGTAGTATATTATCATCAATGTTAATATATTTGAATGTCTTATGACTCTGCTGTGGCAGGAACCTGATTTACAGTTAGAAAAATTGTCTCCGAATATAAGGAATAAATGAACTTTGCAATTATATTAATTTAGAGGCATGAAAGAATTGTTTTGGGAGAGCTACACTTATAATGGGGTCTGGTAAATAAATCTGAAGTTTTATGATAAAATAGTCCTTTATATCAATTAACTTTAGGGATTCAAGAAGCAAGACATCATGCTGCATAAAGCAACAGGGACAAATAATTACAGCTACTACTGAACTTGTGGATTGTGAGGAAAGTTATATTAGTGCTGTTCATTCTGTCAGAATGTAGATGGTTGATTTTATCTCTGGTCCACATTAGTTTGGTGGATGCCTGTAAAATAAAATAAAAATGGATTAGCTGCATGTGAGTCTGAATGTGTGCATATCTGTGTGAATGTGTGCATTGTGAATGTCTGCATGTGTGTGAATGCATGCATTAATGGGTTTGGAAGAGTTTGCATACCAGGTGAATTGCTGTCTGTTAAATGTCTAACACTAAGGTAAGGTGTTTTTCCTTATTCTCCACGTTGTGTTATTTCAGAGTACATTTAAGTAGTGGTGGGTGTGGAGGTGCAGGAAGCTTGCTCCCAAGCAAAAACACTGTTTTCTTTTTTTTTCCCAAGCATTTTAGTGTTTCTGTATTTTTCGATTAAATGGGTGCAATATATTTAAACATTTCAATATAGTGCCAGGTACTATATGTTTAAAACTGAGGACATCATATGTTCAGTTGAATGTAATTTACTAGAGTGAGAAGAGATGGTCTATAATGTAAAACATATTCTGTAAGACTGAAAATTAATATTAATTTTGTTTTGTATGTTATTCTGTGCTACTTTATGTTAAAAAGAAATAAAATATTATATTTGGAAAAAAAGACTGAAAATTAATAAAATTCAAGCAGCAGTGTTTTGACCATTCAGTCATGCAAAACCTTCTTTTCATAATCTGTTCTGCCTCCATGTGTTGTATATGAAAAGTACTGTTTCTGGTGCATGTAGGAAATCAAACGACATCCAAAAATCCTTGTATGAATCCACATTCGACATGTGATGGGAAGAGAATTTTTGTTTTTACAGAGATAAAAAAGTTCATTCAACATGTCATCTTTTGCTGCATTATGAAATTAAATGTATTGCTTATCTGACACATAAATTGCTGACACATTATTTTAGAATCATTTTGAGTGTCTTCTTAATTTTCTATAAATGCAGCATGGCTATTTTAGCATGGTTCACCAAGATTGCCGCAACAACTTAAAGGCAAGCTTCACCACCCTCCTTGGTTAGCTTTGTCTAACAGCTACTTTTTCTTATAATATCAAGCTGATACAGTTTCGTGCCCAGACGTTCTTCTGTGGTATTCAGCATCTTTCAATTTCTTAATTTCTCTCTTCACAGCAACAAACCCAAAAGATGAGTAATAAAAAAAAAAATCCACTGGTAGGCAAAAGAATGAGAACAGATGATTAAAACACATCTAGTTTTATTTTACTGCATACATTCAGAAGGATTTCTTCAAAATAAAACCGTGCTTAGAAAGGTCAGTTTATATAAAAATTCATGCAATAACAATATCATTAACCAAATAATTCAAATTAATAAGCCAGGATTTGTTTAAAGAAACAGTCACATTTACAAAAAAACATTTAATACATACAGTATTGTTGATTCCAGGATATTTATCAGATCACATTATTAGTTGCCATAAAGTTTCTTTCCTTAGCAACTGTTTTTTTTTTTTTTAATCATCCCCCTCTATAGTACTCAGCAATGTGTTCTAACAGAAAAATTAAATTTCTTGAAACAAGAACAGGTCAAAGTATGCTTATACAGTGTAATATTGTTGTCCTTAGGCCTGATAGCATACAAGTATTCCTTGATCCTATTGAACAGATTCCGGTGGTCATGTCAATATAAAATGCTTCACAGTGGTAGCAAGTGACAATATAAACCAAACCCACTAAATTACAATCATAGCAGGAATTAATTCTAATACTTCTTTTCATATGTGAAAGGCTTACTAATGGACCCTCATAAATAAGATTTCACACACTGCAAAATTCACATTTATGCATCATCATTTTCTAGGTACTGCTTAATTGAACTACATCTTTTACAGACAAAATTAGGAGATGTTCCAACAGCCCTGTATACATCAGGATTACCAAAGAAAATTCTCCAATTCTGACCAATAATTTCTTTTGTATCCATGTCATCAACAGTCATGTGTAAAATAAAGCTGTTGTTAAATGTCTTACTAGTGTCACTAACTCTTTTTACTGGCATGCCCCTTACAAAATCGGTGGGTGGGGGTACTCATGACTTTTCTGTTTAATTTCCTGAACAGTATGTTCTAATATATTCAGTTCACAGTACAATGACAGCAGTGTCTTTCCATTGCCTAATGATAACAGTTTACATATGTCATAATGTGAAGTATTGCCAGCTGTGCCAGGAAAAGTAGGGCAGTGGATGTGTAACACATGCCAGCACAACTAGCTAGAATTTTGTAAAGAAGTATATGTCATTTGTATATCAAATTGATTTGTACAGATGCTTCTATTGAAAAATGTATTTGTAAAGCTGCTTGTGCTAAAAATGTACAGTGGGTCCTGTCTGTATTATAACTGATTAAATGTATATGTTTTAACATAGGGTACTAGAAGAGAAGAGGCTAATGTCAGTCCAGCTAACTTTAAAAAATAGTAAGAAATTAAATTACTTGGTTTAGGCAATAAAGATTGCATCTTACAGTTCTAATTGCAGCCAAAGACTAAATGTCTGTTCCAGAGAATGGTTTATTAGCTTCTGTAGGAAGAGTGGAAGGGTTTTAGGTTTTTATAGCTTCCAGGTGTTATAAGACATCTCAGCAAAACTCTAGTTCTGTGTATGGTAACACATATGTGCTAAATTCTGGTCCAGTTTCTAGTGATGGGGCTAGCATGGGAACCAGAAGTCAGATGACCAGATGTACTTTATGTCATGTAATTTTGTAATCTAGGACAAAAATAAAGTTTTAATACCAGATGAAAGAGAAGTCTCATGGCAGTCTGTTCTTGTAACCTGAGAAAGAAGGATCTCTCACCCACTTTATCTTGCTTTGATGTAGTAAGTAACTAAGGAATGAACAATTCTTTAGATCAGTCAAGAAAATATACTGAGTCTAGTTAAGTACTGCTTTTTTCTATATCTGTGTGAATCTATTCATCTATGTTATTTTAATATTCCTATGATTGAAATGCTAGTGTTTACTGTAAATAGATATTCAGTTTTTTACATGTTCTTTTATTATTTATTATTAAATATATTTAAACTCTTCATTGTGGCTGGTCTTTCAGAGAATATTTTAACCATATCTATTTGGTAACTCTGTAGCCACTCATGAAAGCCTTATTGCAATGGTCAAACACTGTCGTTTGTATTAATATTAATTTCACTCAGTATAATTGGGTACCCTTGTATGAGCCTTAGAGTAGTTGGCTTTGGACCCTCTAGTGGCAGTTTAACTACCTTATCATCTGATCAGAAGGGGGCACAGCTAGTAAATCTGTTCCCGCTTTTCCCAGGTGTGTGTGGGTGTGAAAATCAAATCTCAAAGTGTGTGTGTGTCAGCTTATTGGAGCAGGGACACAGAGCACTGGTTTCACAAAGAGAGTGTTGGAGGACTTGGTTTGGACATTTGGCTGAGAACTCAACTGTACAACTGTTCCAGTAGGAAGTCTTATTAGAGGCTGGGGAGAGAGATAGGGAAACCCAGATCCCAGACAGAGAGTGTTCCCTGTGTGCTCCTAAGGGAAATTGTGCTTGATTCAGAGAGCTGCATCTGGAAATACTGGGTGTATCCATTTTGTTCCAAGTGAATGTCCCTCTGCAGTGGCAGTGATGCAGATTCAGGCTCCTTGATTACTGGCTCAGAGAGGGGACTTAACAACATGTTTTGACATTTACTGGGTCTTCTAAAAATCATTGTGTTAAGCAAACAATTTTCCTAATGGTACTGACAACCAATAAGTTTTTTTTTAATCTAGGAACAAGTAAGGAAGTCAGAGAGACTTGCAAACAAACAGGCATCACATCTTCCAGGCACATGATCTGTTTCAACCTATCAGAGAATGCCATCAGGATGATGGATGTGGAGCCATCAAGACAGAGAGAGGCAATGGAAGAAGAATGTGAATTTTGTAGTGTGTAAAATTCTGTTTATGAGGGTCCATCAGTAAGCCTTTCACATATGAAAAGAAGTATTAGATTAATTCTTACTATGATTATAACTATGTGGGTCTGGTTTATATTGCCATTTGCTGCTACTTTGAAGCATTTTATATTGACATGAGCACTGGAACCTGTTCAATAGGATCAAGGAACCCTTCTATACTATCAGGCCTAAGGACAACAATAATGCTCTGTATAAGCATACTTTGACCTGTTCCTGTTTCAAGAAATTTTATTTTTCTGTATTAGAACATGTTGCTGAGGACTATAGAGGAGGTGATTTAAAAAAAAACACTTGCTAAGAAAATTAACTTTATGGCAACTAAGAATTCAATCTTAAATATCCTAGACTCAATGATGCTATATGTATTAAAAGTTTTTTTGTAAATGTGGCTGTTTCTTTAAATAAATGATGGCTTTCTAATTTGAATTAATTGGTTAATGAGATTGTTGTTGTTTGAGTTTTGTATATATACTAACATTTTTAAGCAAGGTTTTATTCTGAAGAAGTTCTTCTGGATGAAAGTGCTAAAATTAAACCAGGTGTGCTTTTAATTCTCTGTTCTCCTTCGTTTGCCTACCGGTAGATAATCTTTCTTCCTTACAACATTTTGTGATGGTACTCAGGATCTTTTTTCCTATTCTTATCTCAGATTGTTTCAGAAAATAACTTGTCAGCCTGCATGGCACCAGCTAAGCAGTTCCCTTTCTGCAGTCTTCACTTTTAGCTACAGCCTATAATTTTACATTGTAAGATCACATCTTGCTAAGGTCAATAAAGTGCTATGAAGCATTGTGATAGTTAAAATTATACTCTTTTTCCAAAGCATTAGATGCAGGTAAGTTCTTTTATATAAACAGCATGGATGAGTTATGTAATTATGCTATGGGGACAGTGGCCTTGATAGTGTGAAAATGTCCAATCGTGTCAATTAAAGAACCAAGAAACATTGCCTGGAATACAGATATTGGCACCCAGGACCAGGTCTAGGCCTGGGTACTGTCAGTCATCTAGAGGCCAGATGAACCATATGTCCCAATCAGCCAATAAATGTTGCTTGAAGCCATTATGTGGCTGCCTACTCACAAGTTAATAGGTGTGATGCCAGATGAGTGTTAAGAGGGAATGAGTAGGGAATAGTAGAGTGGATTCGACCCTGGCAGTGGAAGCTGGCAATTGGAACTTGAAATATTGCTAATATTACTAAAGTGGTGTAAAACTGTTCAGAGCTTATGCAGGAAACTGAAAATTATCAGCTTGATATGTCTTGACCTATCTCTGCACATAACATTGGTTATGCAAACAGAACTCATGATTGCGGGTGGTTTCTATCCTACTATTGACTTGCCATTTAGGAAAGGCTCAAGGAGAGTAACAATATATTAACTTATACCAGTGGACTGAGGTTTATCTCAGTGTGATTGCAAGTCAAAGAAAGGACACTCTTGACAGCTGTTTGTGCATATGTACTTAACAACTATTTAAAGTATTTGGTCAATTTGTAGAATGCATGTATTGTTCCTGATAGGTACCACATGCTAACATGACACTCAAGTGTTGAATGATGGAAAAACCTAGAGGGGAATGATGATGGCAAGCAGGAGGTGAGTTGTTCATAGGCTCATAGGTACTAGGCTACTGGCCCGAGGGTCTATATAAGCCTAGCCAAACGGTACCCTGGCTTTTGCCACCCAAGAAAATTATTTTCCTGTGCCCCTGTCAAGCAGAGCCACAGAAGCAATGCCCGGAGTGAATTTCCTATCTCCCATCCAATCGTCAAGATTTTTCTTGAAGAGTGCTAATGAGGAGCTTTGTTTGATATAGATAGGTAGTTTGTTCCAGAGTATGGAAAGTCTCTGGGACAGGAATTTATCCCTCCAGCATGTTCTGTTTATTGTGGTGACAAGGTTTAGGTCCCTAGAGCATGTAGCTCCAAGGGATTGGGATTTCTTTAAGTGGAGCATGTCCAACAGCTCTGGGTTTGACATAGTTTTGCATGTTAGGCAGAGATCGCCTCTGAGTAGGCGATATGCGACGGAGTAAAGCTGAAGTTTTTTTACACTGTCTGCATAGGGCATCTGTTTGAGGCCAGTAATCCTCTTTGTGAGGTATTTCTGTGGCCTTTCCAGTTGTTGTAGATGTCTTGTGAGGTACATACCAAAAGGGGCATTGTACTCTATAATGGGTCCAATGAGTGATGAGCAGAGGGGAACAATTACCTCTTTTTTCCTTGATGAGAAACCTTTTGTGATGAGGTGTGCCACATATAAGGATTTCCTGACTACTGGGGTGATGTGATTATCAAAGGAGAGACTACTGTCCACCTGTGTCCCAAGGTCTCTTATCACACTTTCGGTGTTAAGTTGACTACTGCCTATGTGGTCATTCATGGGTACAGAGTTTTTACCAAAAGGGATGACAATGCACTTTTTGGCATTGAGCTTGAGGCCATGTCTTTGACACCAGGCATCTGTCTCAGTGAGGCCCTTTTGTAGGATGCCCACATCATTAAGAGTTTTGATTATGGCTCCTAGTTTGCAGTCATCTGCAAACTTTGTTAGCCAAAGACCTTCTGTGTTAGCCTGTACTTCAGAGAAGTAGATACCAAACAGGAGAGGACCTAGAACTAAACCCTGTGGTATTCCACTTGTCACTGGTCTGAAGTTGGATTTAGAGTTTGCTACTTTCACAGTGTGGGTTCTGTCAGTGAGCCAGTTGGCAACCCATCTTGTGACATAGAGATTTATACCTAGTTTAGTGAGTTTATCTATAATTCCAGAGTGGGGGATGTTGTCAAAAGCCTTGATGAGATCTAGACTTGACTTTTGTGCTAGCTATCCATTGTTCATGTGCGACATGTTTTATCACAAGGCTTCTCATAAGTTTACATGATACCAGAGCAACTTGATTCATGGATGATAAACTTTTTTCCATGTTTTGAGAACTGAAGCTATATGTTTTTGACATTTGGATTATGACAGATCCTGAGCTGTCAGCTAAGCACATTTGGGTCAGATAGTCAGGATGATAACTGGACAGAACCAGAAAGTCCAAACATGTCATGAGGGTATCATTAGAATGTCTGACAGATTGATGCATGTGAATGGAGTGAGTTCAGACCTCACCTCCCAAAGAAATGCTTCTATATCATGGGGAAAGGATAGAGACATATAATCTAAATGGATCCTGTTTGTGACCTCAATAGTCAAAGATGGAGCAAGGAGCTCCTGCAAAAAAATAAAAAATATATAAAATAAATAAATAAATAAATAAATAAACAAACAAATAAATAAATAATAAAACCCACTGGCGAAATCTTCCAAGCAGTGTTAGTGTCAGGATCTCTGGATACAGCCAATAGCTACTGAAAGGCTAGGAATGCAGCAGCTGTGGGAGTCACTGAAGCAAAGACCAGCGCATGAGTGCAATTTGGTAAGCCATGAAGAAAGATTTTCAGATGGTATCAAAGAGGTTCTGGATCAGCATCTAGTAACTCTGTAAAGGTTTGTGGGACATTGCTCAAGCTTTTCTTAGGAACGGTGGGAAAATGATGATCTTGACTGAGGATATCTTTGTGATGTATAAGCAACACTTTGAGGAGCTCCTGAATTCATTATGTATGTCATCCTCTCAGGAGACAGTGTCAGACTCAGCCATTAAAACTAACTCCATTTCTGTAGATGAGATCAGAGCAATGATTAAAGTGCTCAACAATAACACAGCTGCAGAAGTCAATTAAATCCATCTAGAAATGCTGAACACACTGAACAGTTCTGATGTGTTAAGGTTAAGAGACCATTTCAATTTGGCATGGGAGACAGGGAAAACTCCTCAGAACTGGCATAGTGTCATGATCACCACAGTTTTTAGAAAGTGGACACAATGATGTGCTTTAGTTACAGAGAAATCACATGGCTCAGCACAATTGGGAAAGCCTTTGCAGGGTGCTAGAAATAAGACTCTTTCTAATAGCTGAATCTGAGTTTGTGATTCAGGAGAAAGAATGCAGAGTCTACCCTGAGCATGGAACATTGATTCAAGTATATGCTGTTTCACAACTATTAAAGGTGATCATGAAAGTTTGCCCCCGCTGTCTACATGTGTTTGGCCTGAAAAGGTATATGATCAATACTCTGGAACACCTTATGTCATCTGCTGCAACAATATGGCATTCTGGAACAACTGTCGCATGCCATTCAACCACTGTACTTGCAGAGTGTTAGTTACATCTTTATTCTCTATGTCAAGTCAAACACTTTTAAGGAGAACATAGGACTCCACTAGTGGTGTGCCTTATCTGTCATTCTGTTCATGAGTTCCACAGAAAAAACATAAATGTGCAGTCACGTTTTGAACTGTATCCATTTTGGAGATGTTGGTTGTGCCTCCCATTCATTTGCAAATGATGTTATCCTTTTTGATCAAGTGTCTGTGATCTCTGTCATGAAATGGAGCAGTTCCCTACTGAGTGTGAAGTGGATGGGATAAAAGAGCTTCTACTTCAGAGGTTCTGTGCCTCCCCTGAACAGAATAAATTGCACCTGCAGGTAAGAGCAGAACAAGGTTATCAAATCGCACATACATTTAGGATAGGCACATTCTTTTAAAATCCTTTATTGGAAGTTTATGTTTTCAGAATCATGTGCAGTATCATACCATAAATAAAGACTCTTTGCTATAGAATAATAATTTCAATGAATCAGATTCCACTTCTATGTGTTTAAAGCTTTTCAGCACTGAAATAATGTTCATAGCATCTCAAAAGCCCAGGTAATCTAGCACTAGTATGGTAGTTACTGCAGAGGTTTAATTCTATGAAGTGTTATTGAGCTGCTTCCTGTTGTACAGGGTTTGAATCTTTTGGCCTCCATTTGCCTGTTGAGAGGTTCTGAGAAAAATCACTTAACCAGACCTGAGACAATTGAGAAATAGGTCTAGGCTCCTTAATGGTCTTCTGAATTTCAAGCCTAACAACTAAAATTACAGTAAAATTACATCACACTGCAAGGCAGGACAATATTTTAAAAAATCCAGTAAATATGTTGAATTTTATTCTGCCATTTCAGTATGGTATCATTAGGATTTAATTTTATGACCATTTTCTACAGATTTAGTAGTGAGATTGTAAGGTCTTGTAGACATATATTAATGCTGAGGATACAGACATCATAGAAAGGTTATAACTCACTTAAGATTTAGAGACACATCTATGATCTGTATGTAATCTGACATCAGACGTATGCAGCGGGTGAATTTATAACAAGTGAACAGTGAATGGAATTTGGAAATAACAAAATAGTGTTGAGGGAATATCAACTGCACAGTGGAGAAACTATTATACTAAGCTGAGTATAGAAAACAGTAAAGGATGGTTAAAAACAAAAGTAACACCTGTAAAAGAAAGAAAGAAAGAAAAATAAAATCAGAAAAAAGTAAAATGTATCTTTTGTATGAAATGTAAGGCCTTTAAACATTTATCTTCTATTTTATCTTTAATAAGACATGGTACTGACTACCCGTCTTAAGCAGGAAACTGTGTGAGCATTGAAAGGCTTTAATACAATCATTCCCTGCTGACGTTCTAATTCATGACAGTGTGAGATCAGTCATTTAGTGTTCCAGTCACCACGAGTGCCGTGTTTAAAATCCTCTAATGCATAAAAATTCTTCAAAGTATAATGTCATATACTTGCAAATGTATTCAGTAGTACAGAAGAGATACTTTAAAGTTTCATGACAGATGTTAACTTGACTCTTTGCATGTAACAGTACAAAGCACTGAATGTGAGAGTTTTAGTAAATGAACCTGTACACCCAGTTTGTTTACCAATACAAATTCAGCATGACACCATTATTTTAAAAATCCTGTCAGATTGTACAAGTATACAAAATGATGGGCAGCTTCAGGAAAATCATGGAATTTCATTTGAAGGCGGACAATATAACCATATACAGATGCCAAAGAGACACTGGACCCAAGTAAACAAGGTTTCACTGTAGCAGAGATATGAGAGATAAATACTTTTTTTGTTAGCTTGCATGTGCATTTTGTAGAGTACCACACAGATTATCCACAACATTAGACTGTCTTGGATTAGGTTATTGTGTGGGTTACAGAACCGGTAAAACATTAGTAAGACAAAGGTGCACAGTGACTATACTTAATGGGACTACATTCAAATGAAAAGACTGGTTACCAGTAGTGGTCCAACAATAGTCAGTACACTTACTGGAGTTTGCCTTGATATGCATAAATGACACTGGAAATGTCTCAACCAGTATGCCTTTTTGATGATGAGGAAGATATGCAACTAGGGGGATATACAAAAAAGTGCTAAAATGATGAAGAGGGATTTGACAACATTAGTGATTTAATGTAAACAACTACAGTTCAAGTTCAATAACGAAAATGAAATAATACATCTGAGATGCAATAACTTGTCAAAGGAGTATGCACTTGCAAGGGATGACGTAGCAGCAACAGGATTAGTAAGGGGCAAGGTAAATCTCATATCAAATGATCCACAGATATACAAGAAGCGTGAACAAAACAGCAAAGCAATAAAGAAAGCAGGACTTGTACTGGCATAACAAGGGCAAAGCATCTCCAGCAGAAGGCAAAAGGACATTGTTTCTTTTAATTCAACAAGTAGTCTAAAGTTGTGATTCAAATAATGACATCCATCTAGGAAGAGAGATGTGCATAATGATGTTGGATGCTTCCAACATTAGATCTGTGTACCATGGCTAATTAAAGTTATTTTTTGGTGATGAAGTTAAAATAAGGTGATATGCCTGATGGTGATTCAAGTGTGCAAAAGTACCACTGCTTGAACAATGTCAGAAAAGATTTAAATTTAGCAGAGAATACAACTGTAGGTGTAGCAGTGGTTCAGCAGTTAATGATGTCACCTCACAACAAGAGGTTTTCCGGTTCAATTCTCGGCTGGGCTGCCTTCTGTGCGGAGTCTGCTTGTCCTTCCTGTGTTCATGTGGGTTTCCTCTGGGTACTCTGGTCTCCTTCCACATTTCAAAGACATATAGCCTGGGTGTTTCTCCCCAAGCCTCTGCTGAAGATGGGCTCTGTCCAAGTCGGACTTTCCCAGTCAACAAATGTTAAATAAATAACAATAAAAAGATATGTAATGATGAAAACTGAGAGAAGCATAGGTTCATAGGTTTCATAGGTGTGTACTAGGCTAATGGCCCTGGAGCCTTTACAATCCTAGCCCATAGGATTACCCTGGCATTGTGCCACCCAACCTTAGTTCCCAGTGCCTCTGTCAAGTAGAGCCACTGAAGTGATCCCCGGGGTGAATTTTCTATTTCCCATCCACTCATCAAGATTTCTCTTGAAGAGGGCCAGTGAGGTGCTCTGCTTGACCTGTATGGGAAGTCTATTCTAGAGCATGGGCAGTCTCTGGATTATGAACCTGTCCCTCCAGCATGTTCTGTTGATAAATAGTCAGCCCTGCCAAGTCTCAGACCCAGAACACTGTCCTCAACAATCACAGCAACATACTACTACATGCATCAGCTATGACTACAGTGCTCTGTTAATGATTAAAAGTTAGTACAGCTGAATTTTAAGGAAATCACTAAAAACATGAAAGAAATCTCATTTACACTGCATATTTCTGTTCTCTGAGAAGACTATGTCAAACATTGTGCAAGTATTTGGAGTTCAAGATATTGCATTTTTGTATGCCCATCATGTCACTTTCATGCTAGGTAAATGACAAGTGGTTGAAGTAAAAGGCTAAATGGAAGAGTTGCGTGCAGAAGTAAAGAATTCGGGTCAATGGCTGTTTGCTATGGAAGATATGCCATCAAGAAAGAAGTTGACAATAAGTAGAGAACTAAAAGAAGAAGATGGATTTAGCGGAGATTGTGAAAACTAAAATGACGTACTGCACAATTATTGTACAAAACTGAGAATGTGTGTAGACTCTCTTTGATTTTCTCTCTGGGATCTTATTAGCAAGCCTAGCAGCCATTGTTGTATATCAGAAAGAGCAGGCTTTTGGCAGGTATGTCAGCCAGAACAGCCAATCTTGTAATGGATCTGGATTACTGGACTCAGTTTCACAGCAGAGACTGCAGTTTATGGGTGCCAAAGAGGAGATATATAGTCTGAGGATGAGGTTGGTTCCCCTGTACTGCTTAAGGTGTCTTCATTGGAATGTGTGTTGATTTGTAGTAGTGCTGGGGTATCGATAAGTATTTCCTGTACATGCATTTCAATAAACAACGGAGAGAGAATACAAAGAAATGATGATTCTGGGTAACCGTTCAGGTTCAGTAGAAGTGGAAAAAATACATGTGAGAAGCTGTCTGAGATAAATGGAAAAAAACAGAAGTTTCAGTATATTTCTGCAGGAGAGAGACTGTAGGAGAGGATTCAGAATGCACTTTGACTGTGCAGTATGAGGGACCATTTTACTGTATATTAAAAATAATTTATCTTTTTCTTCTTTTATTGCCAAACTAATGTTTGGAAGATTGAACATTGTTGATAAACCTCATCTATGGCAGATATGTTTGATTTTTTTTTCTATGGAGGTAAGAATTTAGACTTTTAGACATATTGACATGAGTTTATTGTGATTAAGAGGGGGTTGCACCCTGTCATTCATTTATTTTTCTCTATATAATTAATTAATTTCATAACAGAATAAAATACTTTGGATATTTGATAATTATAGTGACATCCCATCAAATGCAGTACAGACTAACAACCTAACACTGTATTAACAACTGCACAGGAAAGGAAAACATGGATCCTTGCCTTGGAATTGGACACAGGACATGTTCCCTGCATACCATGCAGTTGCCACTACAACTAGATCAATAAGGATTCAATGTACTGTCAGCTGCCTGGTTTCGTAAAAGAGCAGCTGTTACTCCTTTCATCTAGGAAACCACCATGATGGTGTGAAGGGTCTATATCATAACATTGAAGTTCTCTAACATCAAATGTTATTATATCGAACCCTAAACACCGAAGTGTAAAAACATCGAACAGTCAGAATAGTGAATTTTTTCCCAGGGAAAAGATTTGCTATTCCGAGAAACATACACACAGCACAAACACACACAAAAAACAGCCATCCACACACACACATACACTTAAAATCCTACACCTAAACTAAACTTTACATACAGTACTAGCTATCTACTTACCTTAACCCAACCCTAACCCTAAGGTCCGTCACTATCGCACACTCACCTCACCCGCACCCTAACCCTAACTCACCTAACCCGCCCCCTAACCATAACCTACACACAATCACACACTTACCTGAACCCGCGCCCTAACACTAACATCCACACAACTGCACACTTACCTGATCCGCTCCCTAACCCTAACCTACACACAATCGCACACTTACCTGAAAACAGCGAAGCCACAGCAACGGCCCAACAAATTCTTTCCCTGGGAAAGAATTCGATGTCCTGCACCTTCGCTGTTTTCAACTTTCAACATTACGGGTTCGATATTATAACATTCGATGTTAGAGATCTTCGATGTTATAATATACACCCGGTGAGACATAGACAAGGGATAGTGTTTTCTTTCTTGTTCACTTATTATAGATGATAAGTGAAAGTGAATAAAACACTTGATGTCAAGCCAGGGAAGTTCCAACTTTATTAAAAATATTATTGTTTACTATTATTATTTTTAATAAATTTGGAAGTTCCATGACTTGATGCTGATAATATCAAAATACTGTACAGATGTTCAAAAATCCTTTGTTGTAATTTTTTTCATTGTTGCCTACACAGAAGTTGTCCTTGGATACTAGTTACAAAGGAAAAATTACTGGCAAGGGAATGAATGCATTTCAAAAAATATATTATGAATTAGAGAAATGAGGGATATGGGATCTATTTCATAAATGGTGTCTGTTTACAGATGGTAAAGAAACCGGTAGTAGCATTATAAAAAGAATAATGATAGAGAAGATATGGTGACCTTCAGTATGGGACAGGGAGAGAGCTGCCTAAAGGGAATGTTGGAAGAAATGTATAACACAGATGAAGGGAGGCTAGTTGTAATTATTTAGAATGACCTGTAATTGCCTCTTAAAACAATATAATGGCACAAAAGAAATGTGTATTCTAAGTGGCATATTGGGTTTTCTAATGGTAAACTGAGCAAAATATTTGATGAAAACAGTGGCAAGATCGACTGGCGTGCCAAAGGTGTAATAATGATATGAGTTTAAAAGACGTGTGAAAAATAAGTGATAAAATAAAGCTAGACTCAATTTTCTTTAGCAGAAAGTTATCCTAACTTAGAAGTGGCTGTAGAAGCAGATTTTATAAAGTTACTTGGAAGAAGCTGTGTAGTATATTATAAATTAGCATAATATAAGGAAGTGGAGCAGTAGGGGGCACTGTGAACAGTTTGCAGTGTGACAATGTCTAAGAACAATATGGCAGGCATGTTTACCTGTACCACTGAAAGGGGATAAACAAGAGGCTGAATACGAGCATTTCTTGTAATTTTGCGACACTATAAGAGGACTTTATCAGATAAGAAGAGAAGAAGAGAGTGGCCTAATATTTACACACACACACACACACACACACACACACACACACATATATATATATATATATATATATATATATATATATATATATATATTTTTTTTCTATGTAAACTTTATTTTATTCTATACTATTTTACTTTTTATTTGTTATTGTCCTGGAGCTTTTCTCCCCGGGCCTCTACTGAAAATGGACATATATCCGGTTAGACTAGCCCAGTCAACAAATGTAAAATAAAATAAATATATATATATATATATATATATATATATATACATATATATATGTTTGTATAACTTGAGCACTAATCCAGGCATTCTTTAAAGTATTCAGTTGTATTTATTACTGCTGGTAGTAACTTGATTAAAGTGTAGCTATCATTTCTAAGTCTTTTGGATTAAGCACTTGGGCTTCAGACCAGTTGTTTTACATTAGGAAGGTTTGTGGCCTGCACTGTGGTGGCAGGACAGGTAGCTTACATCCTTCTAAGTTGGGAACTGCTGATTGAGAGCTCAGTGTCTGTTATTCTAAAAGTGTATTAGTTCTGGTTTAAGCACTTGGGCTTCAGGCCAGTTATTTTACATTAAGAAGGATTGTGGTCTGCACTCTTGTGGGAGGAGAGGCTGGACTCTGCCCTTCTGAGCAGGGAATTTCTGGTTAGAGGCTTATAGTGCCTGCATATTCTAACTGTTTCTTACTGAAATTGGTACACCTTGTTTGCTGTAGCATAGACTAGATCCAGGCCTGCTGAATCTAGCTTTATTTGTATGCTTGTTGTTTGTTTATTTCCTGAAACGCTAATTCCACCTAAAACGCGGCCTTTTAGCACTTCTGTGGATCCCTAGTGATATCTGCATTGCTTACTGTACTTATTTCCTTGTTTCACTTGAAAGAAAGTTACTGTTTGTCGTTTTGCATTTAAGTTACCTGTAACACATTGCATTTAAGTTACCTGGCACTTGCTCACTAAAGCAATTATATAAGTCAGCTCTAAAAATTAAAAGCACTACACCCTCACAAACTCCCTTGAGTACCTTGTTCCCCATTGGCCCTTTTTTCAATTATAAAGGAATTCCCAATACTATTCTAGCATGTCCAAAGGTCAGTTGTCAATCTCCTCTCGGTCCAGCTGATGAATCTGGGAATCTTGAGGCAATGTTACAACTGCCTCATGTACACAGACAACCCTCTCCTCCTCCCAACAAATTCCAACACATGTAAGAGATGCAACCATATAGCCAAACTGGAGGCTAAGCTCTCTCAACTCAGTACTGGCGTAACCAGTCAGGAGGAGAAGGAAACCACACTCACTACAATTCCAGTCTCACATAGACCTACCACGACAACAAACCAAACACATAAACACACAAAAACATACTCGGAGGCTCTAAATAAAAATCTGCCTAAGCAGCAGAGACCTCCAAAGCAGACACCCAAGCAACCGCTACCCCAAAACAAAACATGTGCAACACATAGCTCACAAAGCCAGTGTGCCGAACAGTCACAGCCCTTAAGGCTAAACAACACACCTGATACACTTGTAATAGGTGACTCTATCGTCAGGCACACTGATGTCCCGCTCACCAGGCTGAACAAGGAGAAGGTCACGGTGAGCTGCCTGTCGGGCGCTAGGATCCGCCACATAACACAAGCACTCAGGTCACTCCAAGGCAAGTACAGATATGACTCAGTCATTGTCCATGCTGGTGTGAATGACCTGAGACATACCTCCCTGGACTACATGAAAGAGACATAGAGGAGCTCTCTGAGCATGTAGCCCAGGCCGGTATGACCCTGACCTTGAGTAGTATCTTACCCTCACCAAGAATGATGCCACAATATGAAGACAAGATGATCAATTTCAACAATTGGCTTAAGTGTTGGTGTCATTCAAAGGGATCAATGCCTGTCAGCTTGGGATGATATGCTCGACAAGCCACGATGCTTCACTAGGAACGGCTTGCACCTGTCACCCCTGGGCTTTCGGATATTGGCAAAGGCTCTTGCTACCCCTATAGTGCCTTTTGTAGGCAAGGCTCAAAGACAAACCCACCTCCATAGGTATCACAAGGGAAAAGAAACTAAGAGTAATGCTACTCAACGCCAGAAGTCTAAACCTCTAGATGCACGCACTTGAAACTCTCCTTAGCATGGAGAACATCGATATCTGTGCAGTAACAGAAACCTGGTTCAAGGCTCCCGAGAGCACCCCAGCACTACCAGGTTATACCTCATACCATGCTTTTCAGCCCCAAAACTTGGACCGAACCACAAAAGGAGGGGGAGTATCAATATTCGTCAAAGATACCCACACCTCCAGGTTGGTGGCACAGCACGAAGCATCAGAGACTATCCATGTGCAACAACTGTGGGTAAAACTGCCTTCCAGTTAATAGCCTGCTACAGACCACCCTGCCAAACACAGGAACTCCACTTGGCCTTCCTGAGAATACTGGAAAATATGAAGGTCTCTCCAAACACCATTATATTGGGCGACTTCAACTACCCAAACACAGACTGGGAGCATTACTCTAGCTCCAACACCCTAGCCCAAAGGTTCCTAGAATTTATAAACTCAAATGCTATGGAACAACTTGTTACCACTCCCACAAGAGGGGAAAACATACTGGACCAGATCATCACCAACATGGGGACACTATGCTCCAGACCAGAAGTGTATCCCTCAATGGTAAGATCAGACCATAAACTAATCTCACTGGATATTCATATCCCGACCCCACTTCCTGCCCAGAAAACCACAGTGAAAAACTTCTCTAAAGAAAATTTTACACACCTCAAAACTGAGGCGAAATCCTTCAAAGCCCCCAGGCCTGTGAAAAATATGGCCCAGACTGCAGAATCCTTTATAAACGCATTCTATGAACACCTTCAGGAAT
>NC_056733.1:1278732816-1278805316 GCF_019279795.1 Protopterus annectens
GCCCTGTGTGATGCATGACATGTTTTGTAATGAACTGTTGAGCTTCAGCATCGGTTAAATTGTCTAAAAGTGCCCTGGGTGACTGAAGGTGGGGTGATCACTAAGCATTAACATCTCACTGCATTTTGCAAGCTGATTATTTGTATACCTGGCATGTTTTAAATGACAATCACCTATTTCTTCTTACACTTACTCACAAGTATTTCTTGAGTCTGATTGCAGTTATTCCTGAATCCAAGTCTTTATCCATGTATGCATGAAAGAGCCTGTCTTTGACATAATCTGCAGCTCTGAAGGTCTCACTTTCACTTGGTCATAGAAATAGTGTCAAAGAGAGCAGCAGACATGTTGCACAGTGCTTTCTTGAAGAAATAGAAAGGTGAGTAATAACCATGCAATGCCACCTGTTTTAGGCTGAGACTACAGAATCATGAAGAATGAGAAACAGCTGCCACAATGTAATGTTACAGTGTTTAACTTGTCTAGTAAAACACAAAAATGTGCTGCTCATTTATATGGGCCTATGATTCCCAGCAGTACCCAGTACATAATGCCATTCATGAGTAGACCTAGCTGTTATGGACTTGCTGATGAGTTCTCCAACACTGTGTCCTGCTTTTTTTAAAAAAAAAAAGTGGACTGCTTCAATTCTTCTAAGGCTGACATCATCAAAACACATTTAGTCAAGATGAGATTGCCGAATACGCACATCATTGACTGCTCACATCAGTGAATCCCAGAAAATTGAATGCACTCTCTGGATACAGCTAACCAACCTGGCAACTAAAAATAGTGCAATAAACCATCTAAAACTTCCCAACATGCATATAAATAAAGAACTCACCCTACACCAGACACAGACCATCCACTCTGACATCTTCCCATAACTCTACATGTCCTTAAAGAAACAGGAGTCCAACAAATATTACAACACCCCCAAGAAATTAAATATACCTACTCCGAGATTGTGCTACAGTGAAGGAAAGGGCATACTTACATGTAGGTTAATAGTGCGGGACTAAGTACAGGTCAATAACCTATTATCGATGTTTTGGGATTTCAAGTTGTCAGGATTCGATGATATACATATTTGACAAACCCATCTCGATTAAGTGTGTTTCAACTATATCAGCTTTCACTGTTTTGAAATAAGCCCTTGTATATATATATATATATATATATATATATATATATATATATATAGATATAGATATATATATATAGATATATATATGTGTATGTGTGTGTGTGTATATATATATATATATATATATATATATATATATATATATATATATATATATATATATATATATATATAAAAATAAAAATGTAAATGTTCTTTTGTTCAAAATCTTAAATCTCAGAAAGTTCTTCACTGATTGCTTTGAAATTTTCACACAATGTTGCATTCGAATTCGCACATGTTTTTATATACCTACTATTATATAGATGTCACACATTGCATTCGAATACGCGCGTGTTTTTATATACCTACTATGGATTCTATATATTTGCATACAAATATGCAATTTTATATGTTTTTGTTATAACTTTCTTACTTCTTTTTCAGTTCAATCAATCTACTATAGTTCATCCAAATAATGCCTCGAAGAAGATAAAACTTAGGTTGTTGTACTCGAGGAGCGGAAACAGTGAGACAAGTAATTGCAAATCAAACTGAGGAAGAACGGGCATCAGCAAATGAGCAAAACAAAGAATGGCTCAAATACGTACCAAGGAAGCAGCAGAGTGACGTGCAGCCAGACTTGAGGATGCACGGTTGCGAGCACGGCAATCGCGTTCTGCAGCTTCAGATCTGCTTCGTTCTCCTCGATCAACACCAGCGGATGAAATAAATGCTTGCCTGAAATAGTCTACTTTGTGGCGACACGTAAAGATGTTAAAATTAACTACAAATATGTGTGTCTAGCTGAAAAACGATTGATCAGCTGAGATATTCTCACATCAATTGCTGGAAATTGGGAACGGAAAGGTGCCGGTTGATCTGACCTCAGGACGAATTTCATTGCCTCATAACTTCTGCAATTTAGTGACGTCAAAAGAAGAATTGGTTGAAAAAGTATTTCCCAATATTCAAACCAATTATAAGAATCACGATTGGCAGACTGAACAAGCTATTCTTGCGGCCAAAAACAAAGACGTCTACGAACTTAACAATATTATTCAGTCTAACATTCAAAGCGAGACAGTCACATACAAGTCCGTCGACACTGTTGTGGAAGCAGATGAAGTGGTTAATTATCCAACAGAATTTTTGAATTCACTCAATCTGCCAGGGATGCCACCGCACGTACTGCAATTGAAAATCGGCGTGTCAGTTATCATGTTGCGAAATATCAACCAGCCAAAGCTTTGCAATGGTACGTGGCTTGCAGTAAAAAAATTAATGAGCAACGTCATAGAAACAACAATCTTGACAGGACCTTTCAAAAGTGAAGATGTCCTCATTCCTCGCATTCCTATGATTCCAATGGATATGCCATTTTAATTTAAGAGATTGCAATTCCCAATTCGATTGGCATTTGCAATCACCATCAACAAAGCTCAGGGCCAATCTTTAGAATTGTGCGGTTTAGATCTACACACAGATTGCTTCTCACATGGACAATTATATGTTGCGTGTTCTAGAGTCGGCAAACCAGACAATCTCTATATCTGCACAAACAATGGAACAACAAAAACTATTGTATACCCACAAGCATTGTGAAATTAAACATATTAGAAATGTGCGCTTTCTCTTTTCTTTCTTTTCCATTTAACCAGACTGAGCCACAGCAACGCATGGCGGGTACAGCTAATAAATATATATATATATATATATATATATAGATAGATAGATATAGTTATATATATATATATATGTAACTTGGTTCACTGAAACTGAGGTAGAGGATTAGAAAGCCTTCCAGCCTTCCTTTGGAGATGGTAGAGTCCAAAACAGTCCAATGCATGGCACAAATATAAGGCAGTTCTTATGCTGTGTAGAATAAAAAAAAAATAAGCTATTGGTTATGTAGGATATATAGCTTAAAATAAGTTAAAGAATTTGGGTGACATGCTAGGCCAACCTGTCCCTATATGCTGTTACAATCTGTTTTTGATTTCTGCATTAAAATGTATAATGAAAACCACTAACTCTTAAGATTTTGAACAGAATACAGTTTTATAGCTCCAAAATTATCATATAATTGCATGGTAATTTTTATAACATTCAAAAGCTACACAGAACTTGTGATGCTGTTTTTGTACTGTATTAACATTAGTTAACAGAAAGCTATTCTCTGTTGGGCTTTTTTGAAATAGAAATTATATCACACCCTTTATATCAGTGTAATTATTGTCAATTAATAGAAATGTTTTCAAAACTTTAAATCTACCAGTTTAAAATTTTCAAAGTGGGAGAAATACTTCAACTGTCAACACCCACTAAAATATGCTTTAAATATTCATGCATTTTTACGTCTTTGAAATGAAATTAAGTGAACTCACTCAGCCTCATCTTACATCTGTGTTTTTCCTCCTTTACCTCTGGTTTATTGACAATGACATTTTCATCCTTAGTTCTTTTGCCTTGTGACTGTATACCTTGAAGGCATTCCCTGCTCGCCATGCAAACGTTTGCTTAAATAATTGTTTTACTATCATGATCTCACCTGAAAGATTGGTACTTTCTTATCATAATGTATTTACTTCATAGGAAGAATCTTTTGTTTAAAACCTCTGTTATATGGCAAAGTCTGTATGAAAAGTGAATGCAGTAAAGAAGAATTTATTTTCTCAAATGAATTTATACAGTATTTAAAGAAGCAACGTTTTATTGCTTTATTTACTTTTTAGGTAAGTTTATAACCCCTTAAAAATATGTTCACTCATTTTGCTATGTCAGAATTCATACACACTAATGAAATATAGCACTGGATACAGTAGAATTGGCTTCCAAGTGTAATACAGAAATTTAATGCAAGGCCATACAATCTGCATATAAAAATCAAATTCATTGTCAAACAATGTAGTTTGATTGAAAAACTAATTATTTTACACCCCATATATACAACATCTTGAAGTCAAAGGTTAGGTCAAAGAACAGTACAAAAGGAAGCTGGAAATAATGTGGTCATGCTAAACTGTTGGGCAAAACTAATAAGCAGAGATCTGTAGCAAAGAAGACAAAATGCAATAATGTGATGAAATGGTAAGTATATGCTTTTTTCAAATGGTTGAAGGAGAATAATTTATTATCAAATAACACAGCATTGTAAAGAACTGGATACCCTCAATGTACATGTAGGTACTTGAGTGTAGCAGTAAGTATTTCATAGTTATGGAGATGTAAGGCATTAAGAGGATGCCTGTATGCTGTCAACTGACTTTGACTGTATTATAGCCCTCGGTGAAGTTAGTGGAACATGATTGAGGTGTTTCACATGTAAAAATATTCTTCTCAAGAGATTCTTAACTTGGAATTTAAGTTAATGATCAGGACAGCTATTAAGCTGACAGAAAAAATGGAGTCCTCAGTCAGATCTGTGGAGAACTGAAAAAAGCATGCATTGTACATGGCTTAAAGCATTTCCATGAGTCCAGTTTTTCTATGAGTTAAATAAATTCCTTGCAAAACTAAGAAAATGAACATTCTGTCCAATTGCATATGCCTCTGCAATCAAACAGACTTCCAGCAGAATGCTGGCATTTGGGTTTTCAGTGTTTACAGGAAATTAATTTATTCACTCTGTGGTCTAGCTGTTTGAGCTGCTACTATTTTCCTAGCTGGTCACAGTACAGCTACTCAACTTAATTCTTCCTTGTTTCTCTGGGTAGATCAAATAAAATAGGAAATTGTTGCACTCTTCCTCACAGAATGTGCAATATAATGTGAAGCATTTACATATCTCTCAACTGTCCAGATTTCCACAGAATGTCCAGATTTTTGCTTTATATTTTTATTCTGTTCCTCATGAATGTTTGCATTCTTGCAAATTATTGGCAAATTGTTGAGAACTGAAGTAAAAAAAATATTGATAGACATTTGATTTTTAGACTTCATACCCTTCAGAAAATGTATGCTAATGCAAAACCTGTTATCAACTTTCCAAGTCTGTAAGAGCAGTATTTAAAAACTGTCCCTAATGTTGGGCCCCC
Source organism: Protopterus annectens (assembly GCF_019279795.1). Taxonomy (NCBI): domain Eukaryota; kingdom Metazoa; phylum Chordata; order Ceratodontiformes; family Protopteridae; genus Protopterus; species Protopterus annectens. Next base: position 1,278,737,980 of record NC_056733.1, read on the forward strand.
CCCCCCATTATTTATTGCCTTGTTCAGATTTCTTGCCCTAAGAGGTTGAGAGGTATGTGAATCAACACATAACATTCTGGCATTATAAACATTCAGAAACTATTAAAAGGGCAAGTATCTCAGTCAGTGACCTTAAAGGCTTTGCATTTTTTCCAGATGTCCTGGACAAATTCTTGAGAAAAGGGAGCACCTCAGTTTATTTCCTTATACATAGTATAGCTATTGTTACCTATGGCATGAATAGCAACAATTTAGCAGTTCACTAAAGGGTGTTGTACAGTTTTTGTGTCGCAGTTCACTGCTAAGACATGCCTAAATTTAAATATAAATCAATACAAACTACTGTTACTACTCAGTAAATCCTTATGGTCTTGGGGCATCAGGCAAAAGTTTTCTTAGGAGAAATTTCTTCAGATGCTTATAAAACACCCACTGTTTTTGCTGTACTTTAGACTATACGTTATAAAAATAGCAGCTTAACTAATCTGAAAGCTAGCTGTAAATATCAAATATGTAATCCTGCAAATGCAAGTAGCACTGTGCTTCTCTCAAGGGGAAATGGTTAAGTTTACAGTGTAAAATACATTAGCAAAATAACATTTTCACATCATTACTGAATGACAGCATTTAAGCTGTGGATCTAAAAGCAAATAACAATGAAATGGCATATTTTATTCTCAGTGGGGTACATTAGGAACTCTTAAACATTTCTAGAAAGTTGATTAAAAGTATTTTGCTGAAAGTTATTCAGTAAGCACCAAACCAGACTATCTTTTGTTAGAGAGGGCCCCCCTACACCCTTGTGGCAGGAGAGTGCAGTTAGGACTCATCTGATTGAAGGTTGTTGGCACAGGTCTCCATTTTCAGCTTTTTTATTGGTTAAATTGATTCATTCAGTTTGCTTCCTGTTTCAACACAGTTCCACAGAGTCAAGCAACCAGCCACTGCTCTGTTGTATTCATTTGTGCAATCCAAGGAATCTGTTACATTCTGCTAAAAATAAGTACAATTTTATACTGTATTTTGCACTTTTAAACTATATTGTTGCTATATTATTGATTTTTAAAACTGTTCTTGCTGATTTGGTGCACTTTTTGTCTGCTGTAACATAAACTAGATTCATAACTGCTGAATCTGGTTCTGCTTGTTAAACTGAGCACTAAACCAGGTGATATTTTGATGGAGAGGGCCTCCCTGCACCCTTGTGGCAGGAGAGTGCAGTAAGAATTCATCTGATTGAAGGTTGCTGGCACAGGACTCAGTTTCGAGCTTTTTTATTGGTTAAATTGTTTATTTCAGTTTGCTTAGTGTTGCTACCTAAGCCCCATGTTTTTGTGGGTATGCACTTGTTTTAATACAGCTCCACAGAGTTGGGTAACCAGCCCCTGCTCTGCTGTATTCATCTGTCTATGAATAGTACACCTCCATGACCATCATACACTACTGCATAGTGGGGACAGCCATAGGCGGTTACAGACACAAAAACTTCAGTAGATACATTTTTCTTTAGTAGCTGCCAATGGTCAAGTGAAAAGTCCTTAAACTGTGCTTAGCTGCTCAGAGAGAACTTCAGCTGTGCTTTTGCCCAGTAAACAATCCCAAAACCACCAAATCTACAATAGTCTCATACCATTCAAAGAACCCTCACTGGTATAGGGCCTTTATAGACCACACCATAAGTACAGAACCTGTTTAGAGCACCCAGTTATACCACATCCCTCCATTTTCTCTACCCACTATGAAAACATGATTTAACTTACCATTATAGATGGCCAGTTTCTCTCCATTTCTCCTACCAGCCTGATTGACATGAGTATCCTGAGGCAGTGTAGCAACTGCCTCATGTACACTGACAACCTTCTACTCCTAAATCACCCAAAGACAATTTGTGAGAGATGCAGCTACACTAAGAATCTGGAATCCTTGCTCTCTCATGCACAGAACAGTAACACTGAGCAGGTTGTCAGCCCATGTACAACACGTCCTATGCAAACTATGCACTCGACACATACACCATCATATGTGGAGTTACTCACCAGAATCCTACATAAACACCAGAGACCTTCCAAACACAAACATGCTACATGTAATATAGAACCTACAGCTCTCAATACACATAAAAACACAAACACCAGTGTCTCACCAAATACTGTGGGTCACTAAGGCTAAGCACATCAAAACTAAATGTCTTAGTTATAGGTAACTCCATTGTTAGGCACACAGATGTCCCACTCACCAGGCTGGACAAGGAGAAGATTACATAATATAGCAGCTACAGCTCTCAATACACATAAAAACACAAACACCAGTGTCTCACCAAATACTGTAGGTCACTAAGGCTAAGCACATCTAAACCAAATGTCTTAGTAATAGGTAACTCCATTGTTAGACACACAGATGTCCCACTCACCAGGCTGGACAAGTTGAAGGTTATGGTCAGCTGTCTGTTGGATACAAGGATCCATCAAATCACACATGCACTCAAGTCTGTCAACAACAAATACCGTTATGACTCCGTCATAGTTTATGTTGGTGTGAATGACTTGAGATTTACCTCACTGGACTATATGTAGAGCCATGACTGAGCTGTATGAATATGTGTCCCAGGAAGGTATTAGCCCAGCTTTGAGCAGCATTCTACCCTCACCTAAGATGATACCACAATATAAATAAAAACTGATTAACTTCAACAATTGGCTAAGTTTCTGGTGTCATGGGAAACAGAGCTTTATTGTCAAAATGAAAACGAGTTGAAAAAAAGAAAAAAGTATGGAGTAAAACCTGTTTCAGCAAATGTTTGTATAAAGTTTATGTTCACAAACAGGCTTTTTTCTAAACTCAATAACATTTCTTCAGTAAGCACAAGTTCAGTATTTCTGATGCAAAACAACCCCCAGGGGTTAGTTAGTAAAAGTAACAGCATTTTAACAGGTACCATTTATTAACTCTTTATCAAACAAACAGAATAACTCAATTTATCTCCTTCCTTATGTCAAAGAGTACCTCCTTGTTCTTTTTATTCTTAGGATACCTTATTGACGTCAGACTTCAGGGATACCTTCCAGACTCAACTTATAGTTCCCTTGGGATGTCTGCATAATTGTCTGTAAGCCTAGAAGTCAGGAATTTTTCCTCAAGTTGCAGGTGTCATAACAAATCTATAGAGGCAGCTGCTGCCTATTATGTGCTATGCGAATAGTTTCCCAGCATGTTTCTTACTCTGTGATACACTTTTCTTTGTATTCAGCAGTATAGTCTCTTACCAGCCAGTATGCCATATGACGCATCCCAGTGCAGAAGCAGTGTTTTAGCCATGCTAGATATGCTACAACCAGACACAGCCCATCCACATTTAACTGACTGCCGCCAGGACATTGTGGTTGCTAAAGATACAAAACCATCTAGGCGATTACAGGAAATAGTCTTTCTGTATGTAGAGCTATTGCAGAAGGGCATGTTCAGTGATTTGGATAATATTCCTCAACAAAACAATTCTTTAAGGTAGGGTGGGGCATGGTAGGGTGACAAAGAACTCTCCTTCAGTAGCCAGATAATTCTGATCAGTATTTATGAGTTTCATACTTCTATAACAAAGTGGAGGGTCATTCCCGAGTATAACCTAAAACAAGACTTCTTGTATGACTGTCATCTGTGAGCACCATACCTCTCAGTCTCTTAGCACAAGAAATATGGACAAAGCCAAACATAATGGGGGGAACAGAGGCCCCAAAATAGTGACAGAGTTTAAATATTAATCTTATAAAAATAGAAAGTTGCCAGGATAAAAGTATTTGTATTAGTATGCATTTTCTGAAGGATATGAAGCCTGAAACTCAAATGTCCATTATTATTTAATGGCTTCAATCCTCACTGATTTGCTAGAAAGTCACAAAATTTATGAGGAGCAGAACAAAAATATGAGGCAAAAATCTGGAAATTCTGTAAAAATCTGAACAGCTGAGAGCTATGGACTGTGCAACCAATGTGGTTGGGGACCAGTGCAAATGGATTTTCCCCTAACTCTGGGATTCTTATGCAACTCCAAATTAAATTAAATTAAACAGTTGTATACTGTCTCTAGCAAGCTTTGTGGATACTGCATTTCAGATGTGAATTCATTTGAAACTTGGGGTAATCCCATCAAACAGAAGATATGAAAATAATTGGCCACAATTTCTTCCATCCAACTCTATAGTCTTTTGTAACATAGACTTTGACATTTTTAAAACACTGAACTAGTCCACCTCTCTGAGGGTGATATAGGGATACCCTTCCCTGCTTCACTGAAAAAAATGACTAAGTTCATGAATTGCTCTGAATATGAATGGAGGCCTTGGAGCCTCAATGATAAGTAGCAGCAGCTCAGTTTCCTTTGCTATGGATTCTGCATTGACTCTATACAAGGACTCTGGAAATGTTACTGCATACTCAGTAACTACCAGGCTGTACTCATTTCTATAGGTCAGCATGCAATGTCCATTTATGTTTGTTCAAATGGGGCTTATATAATAGGTAAGGTTACCAAAGTGTTCTTAAACCATGGGTTGGGTGATTTTTTGGCATTCTGGGCAAGCTGCACGAAAGTTTTCTATGTTCTTTATAAGAGGTCTGTGAAGTCATGCTAAATTCCTAGATTGTGCCTTGTCTGTTCCTAAGTAACCACCCAAAATATAGCTACGTGCTAATAACTTCTTTACAAATGTTCTAAAAAGCCTTGAGACTAATAATCTGGCTCAGTATCTCTCCTCTTCTTTGTATAGGTTGATACTAAGCTAGCAACCACTCGGTTCCTTACAAGCCTAGCTGTCCACCCCAAATCATATAGGTCCCAAGTATCATGGGGTGGGTATATTAGTAGACAAGTAACTAAGGATTTGTATGGAGTGTTAGTTAAGTTAATACTTTTCTTGTTGACAGCCTTTGTCCATAAGGGACATGGGGCCATATCTGGTGTAAATTTATGGTTTCCTTCCAGTTGTCAAGGTTTTTTTGAATAAGGTCAGAGGTGAACTCTGTTTTACATGTATGGAAAGCATATTCCATACAGCAGGGATCCTCTGGGACACAAAGATGTTTCTCCAAAACTTTCTGTTTATGTCACAAGTGAAGTTTAGATCTCTGGATCTGGTGTTTCTGGTGTTGTTTGTATTGTGCATATGTAACAAATGCATCATGGTTGTGTCTGAGAAAGCCCTGTAAGCCAGGCAAAGATCTCCTCTCAGTGAAGCAGTAGGATACTAAATACAGAGACAGAGCCTTTAGGTGATCCGTGTAGGGCAGGGTATGCATGCTCTGAATTCTCCTGGTGAGAAACTTTTGTGGGCATTCCAGCTATTACAAGTGTCTAGGTAGATATCTGCTAAAGTGAGGCATTATATTCAATGGTGGGTCTGATAAGGGCCAAGAAGAGTGATACATAACTTCCTTGAACCTAGCTGTCATACACTTACCTATAATTTGTGCATCATAGAATAATTTTCTTATTATCTTAGCTGCATGTTGGTCAAAGGCCAGATTGCTGTCTTATGTTCTCAGGTTCTACACTATTTGGTCAACTCTTGGGACCATTGTATCAATGGCATAATTAATTTTCCTTTACAGATTCTTAAATGGCATCATAATGCATGCTTGGCATTGAGTTTAAGGCCATGGCTTTGGCATCAGCCATTTAACTGTGTTAAACCCACTTACAAGATGTTTGGTCTTGGGGAATCTAAAATCGCTCCCAATCTACAATCACTTGCAAAGTTGGTGAAACAGAGGCCTTTAATACTTGCCTTAACTTCTGTGAAGTAGATGACAAACAGGAGAGGGCCCAGCATGAAACCCTTATGTAAGGGTTTACACCTAGCTGTGAGAGCTTGTCAACAATGCCTGACTGGAATATTGTATCAAATCCCATAGCCAGGTCAAGATAAAAAATATGTACTGTTTTACCCTTGTCCACTGCCTTGGTGATGCTCTCAAAGAAGTCTACCAGGTTAATTAGGCATAATCTTCCTGTAACAAATCCAAAATGGGATGAGTCCAGTGTCTGTAGTTGCCAATGTCCTTGTTTATCATTTACATAATAATTCATTCCATGACTTTGTATATTAGGCTTGTTAGACTGATGGGGTCTGTAGTTCCCTGGGTCAGTTGATGGTCCACCCTTGTGGTGGGGAATGACTGTTGTGGATCCTCCATTCAACTGGAATGTAGAATGTTTCAAGGCTGTAGTTTAAGAGTGCTTCAAGTGGTCCTAATAGGTCATGTTGTAGACTGTTCAGGAGTCAACAGGGGATGTTTTTGGAACTCATAGCAGTGGTCTTGGCTTTAATGAGTGCTGGTAGAGTTGGTGGGAGTAGGATGAATCTATCAGCCAGTAGATATGCTATGTGACCCTGATCAGTGTAGGTGGAACAGCTCATCTCCAGTTCAGCACACTGTTTTGTGTTACCTCTAAGGTTCTGGACATAGCTGAAGAAGGCCTTCTGATTGTTCTTAGCCAGTGAGGACAACCTGACCTCTTAGCTGGCCTTGTTGAACTTAATTAGACCTCTCAATTTCTTGTTTTGTTATATGTTTGCCACTTGTCTTTAAGTGAATTGATTTTCCTGATTCTGGCCACAAATTTTCTTCTTTTATTATATACCCTATTTAGGTAAGGATTCCACAAGTGGGGTTTGTTTTCAGCATTTGTTTTGGGTTTATTTCTTGTAGGTATAGCAGGGTCTATGCAGCCATTCACATGTTTGTATAGTTTCTCTATGAATAATTCTGCTTAGGTAGCTATGGTCTTGGGGCTGGGGAACCTTGAATTTGACAAACGTCTTTGTATAGTTCCTGTTACTCATTTAGTTGGATTTTCCTGGTTGATATTTATTACTGTTTTTGCAACTAAATTAAATAAATGCTTTAAAACATTCAGAAGTAATATTAATCACTGTATAAAGTACAAGTGCAGTTAATCAATAAAATATTCTTATCTTAGCTTGGACGGCTCTGGATGCAGTTGAAACACTAAAAAAGCATTGCAGAGTTCTCTGTAAGTGAACAAAGGGCCTTGCAACTTGTCTGATTTATAGAAGAGAAAAAATCTGGCAAACTGACTCCTATGCCCTCTAGCCAGTAAACAACCACACTTTGAGCTTCCTGCAGTGCTTCCCAACTCAGAGAGCCCAGGTAAACACCTTCTGCAACAAGATGTCTGCCCCTGGAATATGTTAATGTAAAATCACAGCAAAAGCATCTCTCAACTGCAGATTAAACAACAAACAACTACCAAACAACTAAGTCCCTGCAAATTCATCTTCCGCAAAGAGATTTGGAGGCATAGAAGTAGAAAAAACAACAAACAAGGAAATAACCATTTATTTTTGCCACAGAATTAAATAGATGCTTTAAAAATGCACAAAACAGTAGTGACCTACACAGTCTTTTGTTACACCATGGAACAGGTAATTTCTTAATTCAGGAGATCGTTATGAAGTGAAATTGTTCGGTGTCTTTGGTTTCCCATTGACACCTGCTGTACTCTGTCTAGCCTTATGTAGTATGTTGTCTTTACACTGAGCCTCCAGGTTGGAGATCAGCCAAGTCAGTTTTATTTTCATCAGTTTACTGAGCTGAAGTGAAAGGTATGTTCTTTTCTCCACTGACTATCATTATGGACTTTTATCCTCTAAAATTGCCAAAGATTCCAAAGACAACCACAAGGCATTCTATAACTATGTCAAGAATCTAAATGGTAATGCTCAGATCTGCTCTGAGCTACAACAGAATGGCATTAAATATACTGATCCCAAGGATATTGCCAATATCCTGGCAGATCGATTCAGTGTCAACTTCACCCCCCTCTCACCCCCTAAATGGCCCATCTCAATACTGGAAAATTGCCAAATTCCGTTAATAACGACCACACAGGTAAAAAACGTACTCTCCAAAGCTAAGAATACAGCATCCATGGGACCAGATGACATCCCGGGCTGTGTACTACATGAACTACAAAATGAACTGGCACCTCACCTAAGTGTCATGTTTAATCATACCCTCACTTCAGGCTTTGTGCCCACTGAGTGGCACACAGCTACAGTTATACCACTCCACAAGTGGGTATCCACCTTGGATCCCGGGAACTACCGCCCCATCAGTCTGACGAGCCTGATCTGCAAGGCCATGGAATGTATTATCATGGAACTTATAAACAAAGACATTGGCAACCTTAAAACACTAGACTCCACCCAGTTTGGGTTCGTGAAGGGTCAATCTTGTCTCCTGAACCTTATTGACTTCTTTGAATCAGTCTCCAGAGCTGTGGACAAGGGTAAGGCAGTCCACACAGCCTATATGGACCTCGCCAAAGCCTTTGACACCACCCCCCACTCTGGAATCATAGATAAACTTACTAAGCTGGGCATTAATCCCTATGTCACTCGATGGGTTGCCAACTGGCTTACTGACAGAACCCACACTGTAAAAGTAGCTGACTCCAAATCCAGCTCCAGACAAGTGACAAGTGGAGTACCTCAGGGTTCGGTCCTGGGACCTCCCTTGTTTGGCATCTACTTTTCTGAAGTACAGGCCAATACTAAGGGACTCTGGCTAACAAAGTTTGCAGATGACTGCAAACTTGAAGCCATTATTGAATCCCCAAATAATGTGGATACTCTACAAAAGGGCCTTACAGAAACAAATGCTTGGTGCCAGAGCCATGGGCTCAAACTCATTGCCAAGAAATGTATAGTTATCCCCTTTGGGAAAAACATGTACCCATGAATTATCACATAGGTGGCAGTGCATTAAACACCAAAAGTGTGATAAGAGACTTAGGGACACAGGAGGACAGTGGTCTCACCTTCAATAACCACATCGCCACAACAGTCAGGAAATCCTTATATGTGGCACACCTCATCACTAAGGGCTTTTCATCCAGAAAAAAGGACGTCATTGTCCCACTGTACTCATCCCTCATTAGACCCATTATAGAATACAATGCCCCATTTGGTATGTACCTCTCAAGACATCTGCAACAACTGGAAAGGCCACAGAAATACCTCACTAAAAGAATCACAGGCCTAAAGCAGATGCCCTATGCTGATTGCCTTAAAAAACTCCAGCTATATTCTGTCGTATATCGTCTACTCTGAGGCGATCTCTGTTTAACATGCAAGGCCATGTCAAACTCAGAGCTGTTGGACATGCTACACTTAAAGAAATCCCAATCCTTCAGAGCCACATGCTCCAGGGATCTAAATCTTGTCATCACAATAAGCAAAACATGCTGGAGGGATAGGTTCCTGACCCAGAGACTCCCCAGACTCTGGAATAGACTGCCCATACATGTCAAGCAGAGCGCCTCTTTGGCCCTTTTAAAAAGGAACCTTGATGATTGGATGGGAGAAAGGAAATTCACCCTTCGGATCACGTCAGTCACCCTGCTAGACAGTGGTCCAGGGAAGTAAATAGTGTGGGAAGAAATAGCCACGGAATTGTTATGGCTAGGCTTGTATAGGCCCTAGGGCAGATAGCCTAGTACCAACCTATGAACCTATGAACTCCTGAAAATTATCTTCATCAGGCACATATTCTAGTAGTTTCTATTTCCCTTCTTCAGTGATTATTTTACTTGCTTTGCACTTCATAAATGTTTGTTTTTCTGTCTGTCTACTTTGAAATAACAGGGATGCATTTAGAATGTGTTCAAGTTCACTTTTTCAATCATCGTCCGTGTGAGATTTACCTGTATATTCCTCATTTTCTATAGCTGCTTCTGTTTGTGTAGTTTTGTCTATGAACTATTACCTGTCAATTTCCATGCTTAGTTATTTTATTATTTAACTATGAGAATCATTTAATAAGACCCAGTATCAGATTTAAATAACCCTTTCATCCAGAGCTAAATCTTAATTACTCTTTTGTCATCTAGTCCTACACTTTGTTGTACATATTTTGCATTTTTGGGTCTGTTTCTAAAAACATATGCAACTAGTGCTTGTTGCCCATTTTTTCCATAGTTGTTTGAAATGTGGAACGTTTTTGCCAATTATTACATCATATATTAGGCGAAGTACTCAGACTGCTGAGTTTTTTGCTACCATGTGCAGATAATACTCAAATGTTGCTTTTACTTTTTGTTTTATACTTCACATCATGTGCTAAGCAATGCAATTGTGCTCCTTGAGTCCTTTAACCGATGCATTCCTTTCCACTTTATACAGTATTTGATTTAATGTGGCACAAAGCCGATTCTACATTTCTAACACTTAAAAGATGAATTAAATTAGATTCCTAGGACATTTAAACAAACAAGCTCAGATGCTTGCACTTTTTCTTGTTTTAAAAAAATAACATGTTTAGATGAAGGCTTATTGCTAGTCCTTGGTGTGTGTAAGTCTGACATAGGATTTGCAATTTCTAATAACAGCAAATCTACTAAAACAACAAGCTATTGAGAAAATGCACAGTCACTCTGTTGTGTCAATTTTCCTAGTTTGATAAGTATTACTCTTAAATATATGGACTGCCAGGGTTTTTTTTTTTAAAGGAAGTTTTAGACACAATTTAAAAACCTGCATTAAAACCTTTCTGACTTTACTTCTCTGTCTATATTAAATATCCACCTGGATAACTTAAGCAGCTCTTCCATGTGTATGTCTCCTGACCTAGTCAACATTTTTTTCAGCTTTTGGTGAATGTCTGCATCAGCATCTTCCAGGTCCTGGTAGGTAGAAATTCTGTATGGTTCTTGTCAAAAGAGAGAACAGTATTCCATCTCACTTAATTTAAAACCAGCTTCATCTAGCAGCTTATTTTTTGAATGCTACCAGAGAAGCCTTCATATCATCTGCATTCCCAGGCTTTTCAGAAGGTCACTTTTATTGAAGGTCCCCAGTGAAATGAGAGACAAGTTGACTGTTGTTGATATTTGTTGTTGAATGCTAAGCAGCTATTTTTCAGTTGCTGCACATCTCTCCTGGAGAGCTGTAGTCAGACTTAATAAAACATTGTTAGATTTCACTAAGACTTCATTGTATTTTTTTCATTTTCTGCCAAGGTTAGCAGCTATAGTTCAGTACAAAAGATTTTTGCTTCACACAAAAAAATTCATCAGCAGGGAAAAAAGACAAAAAAAAAAAAAAAAAAACTAGCACCTAACTTCAAAGCAACCATTTTTGTTTTATAGCCACAAAGAATGATTTTTCAAATTAATTTCCCATCTGGACATGTAGATTTGTAACAGTCTCTCAAAGCATTCATGTTAACTGTTACAAGTACCCCTACAGTTTGAACAAATCACCATATCAGTACAAACATTTTAACACATATCCAGTAGCACTCAAGATACGTCACATTCAGTACACCATGGATTCTCTGCTCAAGATACGTCACATTCAGTACACCATGGAATCTCTGCTCAAGATACGTCACATTCAGTACACCATGGATTCTCTTCTACTTTAAGTGGCAAAACTCACGTCAGGTATGTGGAAAAACTCATGCTTGCAGTGTAAGTAGCTTGGAAAGTCACAGATACAGGAAAGAAATACAGTTCTTCTCATTGCAATTCACAAATGCAGCTTCTCTCTGTATTTTTGATAAAAGAATCAGACTTTGGAACCCATCTTTCAGTTTAAGATAAATAAAGGAATATTCTTATGACATAAATGGAATTTAGAGTTTTCTTATCAAGATGAAGCATAAGAAAAAACAGAAATATAGTTACAGATTATGTTCCAAAAACTGTTCCTATAAAGTGTAACAAGTCCCTTTGTATGTATGTATGTATGTATGTATGTCCAGTTTTCCAAAAAATAACGCATCAGACTGCAAGTGATTGATTCCAAGTGCTCAATCACCAACCTATTAAAAAAAAAAACAACAATAAAACTAATTTAAACATTTATTTTTTGTGCGTGAACATGACCTTCAATAAACGCACAAGCCCTGCTAATTACAAATACCAACTCAGAGTTCTTACTACACTGGGGTATGGGCAAATTCCCTGATCCCCATTGTATTGCAATGTAGAGCAGAAAAATAACTGGTAGGCGTGATCAGCCAATTTTCAGTCTAACAAAAGAAAAAAGAAGTTTGACAAAAGTAACATAAAACATATAAATATATGTGTGTGTGTGTGTGTGTGTGTGTGTGTGTGTGTGTGTGTGTGTGTGTGTGTGTGTGTGTGTGTGTGTGTGTGTGTGTGTGTGTGTGTGTGTGTGTGTGTCTCTACATATTTAGATGTAGGTATAGAAATATAGTCCATATATATTTTTTTCTTTTATTACATGTACTACTGTGCTACTGCTTTGAGCGTATAGACTTGAATTCCTGTTAATTTCGTTTTATTAGGTTTTCTTGCTGCTGTTTTTTTTTTTTTAATTTGTTTTTATGGATTTTTCAAGTATTCTCCTATGTCTTTATTAGATTTATGTCAGGACCTTAACTTCAGGCTATGCTTGCATGCTTACTTGTGTTAATGCCAGATATGCTGCTGTCCATTGTTTCATTACAGTCAATGTCCTTTTAACACGAGGAGCCTGTTGCTTCATTGAATTGCCCGAAAGTCAAAAGATTCCTCCACGTTTGTAATGAAACATTGTAATTGTACTGCCTTTGACTTTGTGGAACCCCATAAGTGATGTAATTTTCCCCTTAACTCTTTTGGTTGTTTGATCTTGACGTTAGTGTATACAGAGTTGCACAGAGTGGTAGCACAGCTGTCACATGGGAGGTGCAGGGGCACATGATTAAATCTGAATCTGTTGCACAAGTAGAACATTTGCTTATCAGCTTTATTCCAGGGATGTTTAGTCTCACAGCTTTAGTTTGATTTGTTAGTATGTGTTCTTTACACCATATGGCATTTAAAAAACATCTGAATTGCACGCACATCATTCACATGTCATAAGCATCTGCTATGAAAGGGTTTGAAAAGCGACTACTAAGAAACCATTTGTTTTAATATGCCTTGACTTTCTATAAACAAAAGCAAAGATATTTTCTGAGTATATAAACCAATTTGTACCAAGAGAAAGTTCTTCCCCTTCAGCTGTATTCAAGATTTATAACTACAGTATTTCAAGAAATATAGATTAGCAGAAAAAAGAAATAAATTCTAACCTAAAAGTAAATGGCAGTTGGAATAGTCTCTAGGCTTACCTAGTAATAACCACTATTGCAGCTTTTATTTGGCACAATCATACTTTCAGTTTAATTAAAACTGTTGTTTCTTGGAAGGTTTGTTTATATATACAGGCTTGCGTTGCATAACATTCTGCACTTTTTACAATTTGTTGGTCGCTAATATACTTTAAAAATAATATTGCTCTCCTACATGCATTGTGCAATCAACAACCTGTTACACCTGCTGGGGGGTATCTACTTCATTTAATCCAACAACCATAATATCAAAACCCTAAACATTGAGACCATAACAGCGAAATGGTATAATGTCAAAACATTATATCGAAAAACATTGTATTATAGTCACTTAAGGCATGCAAAGTGTTTTAAAGGGTAGTGTACCTTTCAGATGTTGTACTGCGTACCACAAACCAATGAAATACAAACAAAAACTGTGGCGGATACCACTTATACAAGTCCATATTCTATCAGACAATTTTACAATACAATGATGTCACAAAAAGGTAAACCAGTGCTAATAATGGAATGTTATGTGTATGATCTAGAGTGCATTCTGAGTCCAAAAACTAAAAAGTACTTACTGGTGTTGTAAATATGTTACCATATAAATGTAAATGTGTGTGCTGTAAAAATGTCATTAAGTAATGGAGAGCAGTTAACAAAGTCTGTCACCCATAACCATGTAGGTGATCCTGTAGAAAGTGAGAAGTACACGTTATGTTCAGAATTAAAACACAGAGCTGCCGTATGACAGGATATACTCTGCTAGTTGATGATGTGATCACTTCTAGATTTTGTTCCCAGACTCCCAAATAGGAAGTCATTGCTACAACAAGTGGGATGGGTACGTAGGAAACTGTACACCACAAAGACTAGATCTAACCTTACATTACAAGACTTAGACCTTAGCATGTTCCCACTGAAGACATGTCACTTCCAGGTGAAGAGAGTTGTAGATGCTGCATGGGATAATCCAGTAGTAGTGTTAGTACAGTCAATAATTTATTTGACCTCAGTAGAGCTGCAATAAGCATGATGGATGGAACAGATTTTTATACGAGTGTCATCTGTAGGCAGTTGTATAGTATACACAGGTTAGTGAAATACAGTGGGTACAGCAAGTCTGTGCCATTGATAATGATCTTCGTGTTTCACTGTTGCAGTCATCACACTTGGGTTATCCTGCCAGGGGTAGCCCTCAGTCGTCCCGAATACCAGAGGCTTAGTATTTCTGCATCGGTTGGTGTTGCTCCAAGACTGAAGTCAGGTCATCAGTGGTTTAAAATCAGGCAGCCGACGCCATTACATCAGTCTTTCTTGTCAAGAAGCCTGAAGCAGAAGCAATTCGCATGAGTGCCGGTCGGCCGCTACCTGAGTTTCGTTTCTGAATTGAAGATGAAGTCTTCTAAAGCTAAGTACCCCGTTGGGGATCCTTTTTTATTGCTCTAACCAATGTCAGAAAAAGTTAACAATTGTCTCCCCTGTGGAAAGCAAATACAACACCGAGACTTCCATTCTTACTGCATCACTTGTTTAGGTCCAGACCACGATGTACCTCGCTGTCACTTTTGTGCTTTGTTCAACGTCAGAACTATACATCTGTGGGCCCTTATTGTAGCTAAATATTTTCAATCTCGATTACCGTATTCCGAAATGGCTTCAGTAAGCCATCTGACTACTGATCTTCTGAATAAATGTAAGGATAAAGACAGAGACAGACTGCACAGGTCCAAAACTGCCAATGACGCTTCCGTTAAGTTAGTTGCCAGTTAGCTGATACTCAGTGAGGCACTTTTGTAGCCCTGATGCCCACTTTTGTGGATTCACAGGCCGCTACCGTGACCTATTCAGAGTCCGGTATGCCACGAGACTCTTCTTTGACTAAGGATTCTGTGGATGTCTCTACCTGGATGGATTCAGAGCCACTGAGCAGGCACTGGCTTCCGAGAAAGTTCTTCGCACTACCGATGCTCGACATAAACCAACGACTTCTTTCGCATCTTCAGTTCTTTCTAAAACTACTGAGTTTCTAAGGCCCAGGATACGAACTATGCCTAAAAAAACAACGACCCAAGCTCAGGCACCTGCTTCCTTGCCTCAGTCTCAAATGCTTAAAATGGCAGAAGACCTTATCATGCTTATTAGGGGAAGCCAGCCTACCCCTTCCAAAAGAAAAATAGACTTGTCCCCAGCAGTTTTATCTGACCAGGAGTCCGATGAATCTGAGGTTTCTGAATATGAAGGCATGCAACCCTTATCTGCTTTATGAGGATTCAGATGAAGAGGAATCCATTCCTTCTGCCTCTTCTCCATAGGATTTTTCATTTGGTGAAACCCTACTTACTTTAAGGGAGCATTTCCACTGGGAATGTCAGGTCTATCCTTAGTCCAAAAAGAGACTCAGTGAATTCTTAGATTTGCAACAGCACAGACTTTTAGCCATTTCTCCTGTCTTGGATGTTGTGGATGATGTCTTTATAGTATCCAGTTTAACTCCTGACACCCTTCCTCCTGCTCCCAGGAAACCTGACATGTTTTACAGAGTCCCTGACTCTCACAAATTTCTGTTCAGAAATCCTACTGCTGACCCAGATGTCATCTCCCAAGGGCCTAAATGAATAAAAGAAACCACAGCTAAGAATTCCACCCCTTCGGACAGGGATTCCCGAGCTTTAGACAGATGGGGTAAAAAAGTATACACTTCTGCAACTCTTGCCATTAGAGCACTAAATTGTCAGTTCCACATGCTGAAGTACCAGCAACATACCATGGAACTCCTCAAACAAAAAATATCTACCTTTCCTGCTTGTGCAGAAAATAAAGAATTACAGGAGCTTATGCATTCTGCAAGCCAAGTTACTAAACACACCTTGCAATGTGGCTTTGATGCCCTAGAAGTATCTTGCAGGGCAGCAGTCACAGGTTCTATACTTAGAAGGCATGCTTGGCTTAAGAAATAGACCTTGCCAGACCATGTCAAATCAAAACTATTGGACGCACCATTGAACAAAGACAATTTGTTTGGCACCAGGGCAGAAGAGGTCTTAAAAAAGATGGAAGAAAAAGCAAAATCTATGCAGACAGTTAAAGGCTTCTTACAGGTCCAGCCTCCAAGGTTCAGTAGGTATTGTCCCTCCAAGCACTGGTTCTTTCCGGCCCCCTCCAGGTCAGCTCAGACAAGACCTAGGGGAAGAAGACCCCCCCCCAGACAGCAGTCCCAGTGAATGCAGAAATCTAAGCAATGGAGTTCCTCCACTTCAAAAACAGGGAGTGCTAAGACACCCCCTTATGGAAAGAGCTCACAGTGACTTTGCACCTCATCCCCTTACCTCTGCCCACCTGCTTGTGCCACTAGGAGGAAAATTCTCCTCCCATATAAAAAAACTGGGCCTCTATTACCAACAACCGATGGGTCCTCAACATAGTGTCCCAGGGAAACAAATTTTATTTCCACACTCTGCCAACCCCAAAAGGGTTCCCAGATCTTCCTCCAAACCAGTGGACAGAGGCCAAAAAACAGGTACATTCACTGCTCTCCATCAGGGCAATACAGCCTGTTCCTGCAGACTAGATAGGCCAAGGTTTCTATTCCAGGCTTTTCCTGGTACCCAGAAAAGAGGGCACCTGGTGCCCACTCCTCAATCTATCAATTCGAAACATCTTCCTGGTGATACCAAAATTCAAAATGTTTACCTTCCAGCAGCTTCTCCCTATGCTTTCCAAGGATGCTTGGTTAGACACCCTAGACCTAAAAGAGGCCTATCTACACATCTCAGTCAGGGATTCTTGCAGGAAATATCTACGTTTCAGGGCAGGATGTATGCACTTTCAGTTCTCTGCACTTCCCTTTGGCTTATCCACTGCTCACAGAGTTTTCACAAAATGCCTGGCTCCAGCCATTGCTTTTTGCAGACAAAGGAATATTCAAATGTGCCCCTATTTAGATGACTGCCTGATTCAGGCAGACTGTCAGGAAAAGCTGTTACAGCACCTGACCATTGTAAAGGACCTACGGACCTCCCTGGGGTATACTATAAATGAAAAGAAATCCAAACTAGTCCCCACTCAACAAATTTTATTCCTGTGAGCAAGCCTGGACACAGCATCCCAGATGACATTCCTTATTCCAGAAAAACAAACCTACCTGACAAGCTACTTCTCTCAACTAGCCACCAGAACCCAGTTATCCACAAGGAAAATCCTACAAGCTCTAGGGTTCATGGCATCCTGCATTCTACTCATTCCATATGCCAGACTGCATATGAAGAAACTACAATGGTACCTAAAAAGCCTTTGGTGTCAACACTCTCAGAACCTGGAAACTATCATACCTTTGATATCCTGTCTAAGGAAAGATTTTCTTTGGTGGGCAGCAGCATGCAACCACAAGGGTCTTCCCTTCTCACAACCCCATGCCACCCAGACCCTAACCACAGATGCATCAGATTATGCCTGGGATGCACACCTGGATGGCAGGTGCATTCAGGGACATTGGAGCCAAATCAAATACATCTGCACATTAACCAAAAAGAAATGCTAGCTGTTCAGCATGCTCTGACAGCTTTCAGATCCCTACTCTCTCCAGGGCCTCTAGTGATCAAAACAGACAACACCAGAGTGATGTGGTATATCAACAAGCAGGGAGGAACTCACCGTTATCCTCTCTCCAGGCTTGCCATGACCCTTTGGCACACGGCTTCAGTCATGCAAATTCACCTGCTAGCACAATTCTTACCAGGCTCCCAAAGCTTTCTGGCATACAACTTAAGCAGAAATCTCCTAGACCCACATGAGTGGCAGCTAGACCACAGCACCTTCAACCTTGTAACCTAGAAATGGGGCACCCCGAAGATGGACCTCTTTGCCTCCCACAACAATCACCAGCTCAGCAAATTCTGCACCAGGGAACCTCACAGCAAGGCCTGGAAAGTGGATGCTCTATCCTTCCAATGGGTAAACCTCTTGATCTATGCATTTCCCCCTCTACCACTAATTTCAAGGGTACTACTCAAAATAAGGGAGGAAAAACCAAGAGCAATCTTGATTGCCACAGACTGGCCATGCTAGCACTGGTACCCACTGCTGCGCAACCTGTCACCCATACCACCATGGCACATACCTCAGATCCCAACTCTCCTGACTCAGAAGAATGGAGAATTCAAGCATCCACAATTACAGACCCTGAACCTGGCAGCCTGGCTTATTCCTTGACCTCTCCTCCAGTTGCCAGCCTAAACAAACAAGTCCTGGATGTTATACATGAGGCCAGATGCCCCAGCACTAGAAAATCTTATGCTGACAAGTGAAAAAGCTATTGCACCTGGATCCAGGCA
The DNA here is from genome assembly GCF_019279795.1 of Protopterus annectens. NCBI lineage: Eukaryota > Metazoa > Chordata > Ceratodontiformes > Protopteridae > Protopterus > Protopterus annectens. Next base: position 1,278,756,438 of record NC_056733.1, read on the forward strand.
AAGGCACTGCAACAGCACAGCCCTACCTACCTCTTATCCTGGATTACCTAGCTGACCTACTACACAGGGGCCTATCCTTGTCTTCTATTAAAATTCATGCCTCTGCAATCTCAGCTCATTACAGCACAGAGCCACCTCTCTTTTCTCACCATCTCATCAAACAGTTCCTAAGAGGGGCTACCAATTTAAGACCACCCAGAAGAGCTCCTACCCCAGCTTGGGACCTTAACTTTGTGTTGGAAAAGCTCATACTATCCCCCCTTTGAGCCTGCAGCTCCTGCAGAGTTAAAGTTCCTCTCTTGGAAAACAGGCTTGCTTCTGGCCATCACTTCAGCTAGAAGAGTTTCAGAGCTACAATCACTAATGGCTGTAGACCCCTTCATCATTTTTCATGCTGACAGGGTCTCCCTCAATACTAACCCAACTTTCATGCCTAAAGTGGTGCCCAGTGTGGCTCTTAACCAATCAATTCATTTGCCCACCTTTTTCCCTAACCCACAAAACAAGGGGGAAAGGATTATGCATTCTCTAGATGTGCACAGACAGCTCAGATTCTACCTGGATACGACTAAATCTTTTAGGAAAACTGACCAATTGCTAGTCAGCTTTGCAGCAGGGGCAGAGGGCAAGGCCATATCCAAGCAAATAATCTCCAAGTGGATAGCACACTGCATCCATTTCTGCTACAAACAACACAAAAAAACAGACATTGCCAACATCCTAGTTGACAGGTTAGGCGCAACCCCCCCCCCCCCACCAAAAGGGCAAATATCTATCCCAGCAGAGTGCTGCCCCCCTGACATCTCAGATGCTCAGGCAAGAGCTGCCCTCTCCAAAGCAAAAAACACAGCATCAATGGGACCAGACGTTGTCTCGGGCTGCGTCCTACATGAACTCCAAGAAGAGCTAAACCCAAACATAAAACTACTGTTTAATCTCAGCCTTACTACAGGATATGTACCCAAAGAGTGGCATACAGCAACAGTGGTCCCTCTCCACAAAGGTGGTGCCTCAACGGATCCTGGAAACTATCGCCCCATAAGTCTCACTAGCTTGGTCTGCAAAGCTATGGAAAGGATCATCATGGATCTTATAAATAAAGATATTAGGGACCTACAGACACTGGATCCTACCCAGTTCGGCTTTGTTAAGGGCAGATCCTGCCTCTTAAACCTGGTTGATTGCTTTGTTTGTTTGCTTGTTATTTCCCTGAAATGCTAATTCCACCTAAAACGTGGCTTTTCAGCGCTTCTGTGGATCCCTAGTGATATCTGCATTGCTTACTGTACTTATTTCCTTGTTTCACTTGAAAGAAAGTTACTGTTTGTCATTTTTGAATTTGTTACCTGTAACATATTGCATTTAAGTTACCTGGCACTTGCTCACTAAAGCAATTATATGTCAGCACTAAAAAATTAAAAGCACTACACCCTCACAAACAGTACCTTGTTCCCCATTGGCCCTTTTTTCAATTATAAAGGAATTCCCAATACTATTCTAGCATGTCCAAAGGTCAGTTGTCAATCTCCTCTCCGGTCCAGCTGGTGAATCTGGGAATCTTGAGGCAATGTTACAACTGCCTCATGTACACAGACAACCCTCTCCTCCTCCCAACAAATTCCAACACATGTGAGAGATGCAACCATATAGCCAAACTGGAGGCTAAGCTCTCTCAACTCAGTACTGGCGTAACCAGTCAGGAGGAGAAGGAAACCACACTCACTACAATTCCAGTCTCACATAGACCTACCACGACAGCAAACCAAACACATAAACACACAAAAACATACTCAGAGGCTCTAAATAAAAATCTGCCTAAGCAACAGAGACCTCCAAAGCAGACACCCAAGCAACTGCTACCCCAAAACAAAACACGTGCAACACATAGCACACAAAGCCAGTGTGCCAAACAGGCACAGCCCTTAAGGCTAAACAACACACCTGATACACTTGTAATAGGTGACGCTATCGTCAGACATACTGACGTCCCACTCACCAGGCTGAACTAGGAGAAGGTCATGGTGAGCTGCCTGTCGGGCACTAGGATCCGCCACATAACACAAGCACTCAGGTCACTCCAAGGCAAGTACAAATATGACTCAGCCATTGTCCATGCTGGTGTGAATGACCTGACCTGGACTACATGAAAAGAGACATAGAGGAGCTCTCTGAGCATGTAGCCCAGGATGACCCTGACCTTGAGTAGCATCTTACACTCACCAAGAATGATGCCACAATATGAAGACAAGATGATCAATTTCAACATTTGGCTTAAGTATTGGTGTCATTCAAAGGATCAATGCCTGTCAGCCTGGGATGACATGCTCGACAAGCCACCATGCCTGTCACCCTGGGCTTTTGAATATTGGCCCCATACTGCCTTTTTAGGCAAGGCTCAAAAGACAAACCCACCTCCATAGGTATCACAAGGGATAAGAAACTAAGAGTAATGCTACTCAAAGTCTAAACCTCAAGATGCACGCACTCGAAACTCTCCTTGGCATAGAGAACATTGATATCTGTGCAGTAACAGAAACCTGGTTCAAGGCTCGGAAGAGCACCCCAGCACTACCAGGTTCTACCACATACCATGATTTTTGACCCCAAAACTTGGACCGAACCACAAAAGGAGGGGGAGTATCAAAAGATACCCACATCTCCAGGTTGGTGGCACCATCAGAGACTATCCATGTGCAACTAACAGTGGGCAAAACTGCCTTCCAGTTTATAGCCTGCTACAGACCACTCTCCCAAACCCAGGAACCCCACTTGGCCTTCCTGAGAACACTGGAAAATATGAAGGACTCTCCAAACACCATTATATTGGGCGACTTCAACTACCCATACATAGACTGGGAGCATTACTCTAGCTTCAACACCCTAGCCCAAAGGTTCCTAGAATTTATAAACTCAAATGCTATGGAACAACTTGTTACCACTCCCACAAGAGGGGAAAACATACTGGACCTGATCATCACCAACATGGAGACTCTATGCTCCAGACCAGAAGCGTATCCCTCACTGGTAAGATCAGACCATAAACTAATCTCACTGGATATTAACATCCCGACCCCACCCCCTGCCCAGAAAACCACAGTGAAAAACTTCTCTAAAGCAAATTTCACACTCCTCAAAACTGAGGTGGAATCCTTCAAAGCCCCACCACAGAATCCTTTATAAACGCATTCTATGAACACCTTCAGGAATGCATGGATCATGCAATCCCAAATAAAACCAAGACCCAATCCTCCAAAGGCAGACGTCCTGTCTCGTGGACCCCAGCCTTAAACAAACTATACAATAGAAGGAGGAAGCTACTACATGATAGAGCAAAATCCCAAAAAGAGAAGGCATCTCTGATCAGTATTAGCAAAAACTACGGGCACTCATAAAATCGTCTAAGGCCAGCTTCGAGAGAAAAATTGCACAGGACACTAAGGATAATCACAAGGCTTTCTTTAGTTATGTTAGGAACCTGGGTGTGAATTCCCAGATATGCTCAGAATTAGTCCAAAATGACAAAAATATACCGAACCCACAGACATTGCCAACATCCTAGCTGACAGATTCAGTGCAAACTTCTCCCACCAAAAGGGCAAATATCTATCCCAGCAGAGTGCTGCCCCTGACATCTCAGATGCTCAGGTAATAGCCGCCCTCTCCAAAGCAAAAACACAGCATCAATGGGACCAGGGCTGCATCCTACATGAACTCCAAGAAGAGCTAAACCCAAACATAAAACTACTGTTCAATCTCAGCCTTACTGCAGGATATGTACCCAAAGAGTGGCGTACAGCAACAGTGGTCCCTCTCCACAAAGGTGGTGCCTCAATGGATCCTGGAAACTATCGCCCCATAAGCCTGACTAGCTTGGTCTGCAAAGCTATGGAAAGGATCATCATGGACCTCATAAATAAAGATATTGTTGACCTACAGACACTGGATCCTACCCAGTTCGGCTTTGTTAAGGCAGATCCTGCCTCTTAAACCTGGTCGATTTCTTTGAAACAATCACCAAGGCCATTGACGAGGGGAAGGTGGTCCACACAGCCTACCAGCAAAAGTCTTCGATACAGTACCTCACTCAGGCATTATAGATAAGCTCACCAGCTTAAATATAAACCCCTATGTCACTAGATGGGTTGCAAACTGGCTCAAGGATAGAACCCACATGGTTAGAATTGCTGGAGCCATGTCAGACTCCAAACCAGTTACAACTAGCATCCCACAAGGCTCAGTCCTGGGACCTCTCTTGTTCGGTATATATTTCTCGGAGGTACAGGCCAACACGGAAGGACTGTGGCTGACCAAGTTTGCAGATGACTGCAAACTGGGCACCATATTTGACTCTCCAGCCGACACAAGCATCCTCCAAAAGAGCCTCATAGAAACAGACAACTGGTGCCAGAGCCATGGCTTCAAGATAAACGCCAAAAAGTGTATAGTCATCCCCTTTGGCAAAAACAAAGTGCCCACAAGTTACCTCATAGGTGGTAATCCATTAAGTACAGAAGAAGTAATTAGGGACCTGGGGACCCAAGTTGATAGCAATCTCTCATTTGACAACCACGTGGCCAAAGTGGTTAGAAAAACATTTTATATAGCCCACCTAATCATGAAGGGATTCACATCTAGATCAGGGGAGGTCATCGTGCCTCTTTACTCATCACTCATCAGGCCCATAATTGAGTACAATGCCCTTTGGGATGTACCTTACCAGACACCTGCAGCAACTGGAAAGACCCCAAAAGTACCTCACCAAGAGGATCAAAGGGCTCAAACAGATGCCATATGCTGCCCGGTTAAAGAAACTCCAGCTCTACTCAGTGGCATACTGCCTGCTCAGAGGTGATCTGTGCCTGATGTATAAAGCCATGTCCAACCCGGAATTAATGGACATGCTGCACCTCAGAAAATCCAAATCCCATCGAGAGACTTGAACCTCAGCACTGAAATAAATAGGATATGCTGGAGGGACAGATTTATAACCCAGCGGCTCCCTTCACTCGGGAATAAAATCTCAGTCCAGGTTAGGCAGGGTCCCTCATTGACTCTCTTCAAGAGGAATCTTAATGAGTGGATGGGAGATCGTAGGTTTACCCCAGGTATCACTTCGGTGTCACTGTTAGACAGAGGCACAGTATACTAACCTCAAAAAAGGGCATAGCAAAATTAATTTAAAATGGGTGGTGAAAGCCAAACACACTCTGGCTAGGCTTATAAATGCCCTAGGGCAGATAGCCTAGTATAAACCTATGAACCTATGAGCTCCCTAAGGGGGTCAGGACGCATTCCACCAGGGCAACCTCCACCTCTGCAGCTTTTCTCAGAGGGGTCCATACCAGGGACATCCTGGAGGCTGCAACATGGACTTCTGTTCATACCCTCACAAGCATTACCACCTGCCTCATCATCATCTTCTTTCAGCTGTTACCATTAGGGGTCACCACAGTGGATCATCTGTTTCCATTTCTTCCTGTCTTCTGCATCTTGCTCTGACACACCAACCACCTACATGTCCTCTCTCACCACACCCATAAACCTTATCTTAGGCCTTCCTCTTTTCCTGTTACCTGGTAGCTTCATCCTTAGCATCTTCTTCCAATATACTCAGCATCCCTCCTCAGCACATGTCCAAACCAATGTACTCTTGCCTCTCTGGCTTTGTCTCCAAACCTTCCAACCTGGGCTGATCCTCTAATGTACTAATTCCTAACGTTGTCCACCCTCATCACACCCAGTGCAAATCTTAACATCTTTAACTCTGCTACATCCAGCTCTAACTCCTGCCTTTTTGTCACTGCCACTGTCTCCAACCCATATAACATAGCTGGTCTCACTACCCTCTTGTAGACCTTCCCTTTTAGTCTTACTGGTACTCGTCTGTCACAAATCACTCCTGACACTCTTCTCCACCCACTCCATCCTGCCTGTACTCTCTTCTTCACCTGTCTTCCACACTCTCCATTACTCAGAACTATTGAGCCCAAGTATTTACACTTATCACCTTCACCACCTCTACTCCTTGCATCCTCACCATTCCTCTATCTTCCCTCTCATTCACACACATATATTCTGTTTTAGTCCTGCTGACCTTCATTCCTCTTCTCTCTACTGCATAACTCCATCTCTCCAGGGTCTCCTCCACCTGCTCCCTACTCTCACTACAGATCACAATGTCATCTGCAAACATCATAGTCCACAGGGACTCCTGTCTGATCTCGTCTGTCAACCTGTCAATCACCATTGCAAATAAGAAAGGGCTCTGAGCTGATCCTTGATGTAATCCCAACTCCACCTTAAACGTATCCATCACTCCCACCACAGACCTCACTGCTGCCACACTACCCTCGTACATATCCTGTAACATTCTTACATACTTCTCTGACACTCACAACTTCCTCATACAATACCACAACTCCTCTCTAGGCACCCTGTCATATGCTTTCTCTAAGTCTACAAAAACACAATGCAACTCCTTCTGACCTTCTCTGTACTTCTCCATCAACAGTCTCAGAGCAAACATTGCATCTGTAGTGCTCTTTCCCGGCATGAAACCATACTGCTGATCACTAATCATCACGGCCCTTCTTAACCTAGCTTCCACTACTCTTTGCCATAACTTCATGCTGTGACTGATCAATTTAATTCCTCTGTAGTTACTACAGCTCTGCACATCATCCTTATTCTTATAAATCGGTACCAAACACTTTTTCTCCATCCCTCAGGCATCCTCTCACTTTCCAAGATTTCATTAAACAATCTGGTTAGAAACTCCACTGCCATTTCACCTAAACACCTCCATGCTTCCACAGGTATGTCATCTGGACCATCAGCATTTCCATTCTTCATTCTCTTCATAGCTATCCTTACTTCCTCCTTGCTTATCAATTTTACTTTATGATTCACTATCCGCACATCATCCAATCTTCTCTCCCTCTCATTCTCTTCATTCATCAACCCTCAAAGTACTCTTTCCATCTGCTCAACACACCCTCCTCGCTTGTATGTTACCCTCATTATCCTTTATCACCTTTACCTGCTGCACATCTTTCCTAGCTCAGTCCCTTTGTCTAGCCGATTGGTACAGGTCCTTTTCTCCCTCCTTAGTGTCCAACCTTTCATACAACTCTTCATATGCCTTATCCTTAGCCTTCGTCACCCCTATCTTTGTCATGCACCTCATCTCCTTATACTCCTGTCTACTTCCTTCATCTCTCTGACAGTCCCACTTCTTCTTTGCCAACCTCTTTCTCTGTATACTCTCCTGTACTTCCTCATTCCACCACCATGTCTCCTTGTTGTCCTTCCTATGTCCAGATATCATACCAAGCACCTTTCTAGCCATCTCCCTTACTAGCCCTGCTGTAGTTACTCAGCTATTTGATAACTCTTCACTGTCACCCAGTGCCTGTCTTAACTCTTCCCTGAACTCCACCTTACAATTACCCTTTTTCAATTTCCACCATTTGATCCTTAGTGCTGCCCTTACACTCCTCCTCCTCTTCTTGATCACCAACATCATCCTACAAACCTCCATCCTATGCTGCATAACTACACTTCCCCCAGTCACCACTTTACAGTCTCCAATCTCCTTCAAACTGGCCTTCCTACATAAGATATAATCCACCTGTGTGCATCTTCCTCCACTCTTGTATGTCACCCTATGCTCCTCTCTCTTGTTAAAATATGCATTCACCACAGCCATGTCAATTATTTTCCCAAAATCCATTACCATCTGACCTTCTGCATTCCTTTGCTTAACACCATACCTACCCATCACTTCCTCATCCCCTCTGTTCCCTTCACCAACATGCCCATTGAAATCTGCGACAATCACCATTCTCTCACCCTTGGGTACAGTCATCACTACTTCATCCAACTCACTCCAAAATTTTTTTCTTTCTCATCCATCGCACACCCAACTTCCTATCTTCTCCAAATCCAGGGCAGGCTTTGCAGCCGCAGTCTTGCAGGGCATCCTAGCCAGCCCCCAGTCTTCTTGACTGCCTCCACCCTTTTCTTCACCTTTGGGAATCAACCCGTGTGTGATGACTGCAACAGTGAAACACAAAGAACATAGTACAGTTGTGTACACTTACCATAAATGTAGATCTTCGAGTGTATTCACTGTTGCAGTCCTGGTTTCCTACCCTCCATCCCCCTTCTGTCTCTCCCTCTCTCTTTCTCTCTTCCTCACTCCTTACAGGTAATTTTTGGTATTTACTTCCTACCGGTGGTGTTCTTCCACCATAACCTAGCTCCCTATTTGGAGGCTCCTGACATTTGGGGCAAGAAAAACTGATGTAATGACGTCAGCTGCCCCATTTTATACCACTGACGACCTGACGTCAGTCCTAGAGCAACAGCAACCATTGCAGAAATACTAAGCCTCTCGTATTCTGGCCGACAGAAGGCTACCCCTGGCAGGATAACCCAAGTGTGATGACTGCAACAGTGAATACACTCAAACATCTACATTTATGGTAAGTGCACACAACTGTACTTTCTGACTCATGTCAAAGAAGTCATTAAAATGTTATAACTTTATGTGGCATTTTCATCTACTGTCGGAACATGGTTTTAAGAGTAATGTCAAATTTGTGCTATGTAACTTTGAGGTAGCTGATATTAAAAGTGTCAGACTAAATGTGAATAGGGCAGTATCCAAGAGATAAAACACAAAACGGCTTCAAGGATGAGGCTGAGTGCAATAAGACAAGAAAAACCATGGTCTCTTTTCAGTGTTCTTTGTCTGATGAAGCGACAGTCTGTGGTTGGGAAAGCACTTACCTTATTTTTGTTTTTTTATTTTTATTAAAGAGCCTTTGGTTGTGTAAGTTGAGTGTTTTTTATACACAGTATCCAAGAGATGTTTTTTTTCACTTTGGTCAGAATGTTTGAAGAAAGGTGCAAAGTATAGGTCTATCTGCCTTGCATAACAGTTCCCTAAATTTCCAACTAGCAGTGAAAAGCTTAGTCGCCCTTGTGTTTCTGTGTGAAGAAGAGGCCCTTCCTGCTTTTTATTTGTTATGAGACTCATTCCCAGTGGAAGGAAAAGACATTATTATATGCTTCAGTAATTGGTATCTGTTGGGTAAGATGAGGAAATTCAGTATGACGAATACAGCATTCTCTATATTTCCTCCCCTGTTCCCAGTGTCATTTTGGAATGTGTCAGAGTTAAATGTCCTGGTTTTACCTGCTACACAAAATTCTGTAGAAGCATGTCACAGTAAGGTAACTAACTTGTCCGTTTTGATTTTGGCTCTTGTCAGGGAACAGAACAGGACAGAAGAGCTACGAGTGCACATGTCAACAGGATGTTCCCCATACCCTAAAAAGAGGAAGTTGTTGTAGTGACATGGTCAGTTTGATAGTATATTGAAGAACAAATCTACTTAAGGTCTGGTGGAATTTTTGAAAGCAATCAGTAGAGTATTAAAACTGTGATTTAATAGTTTTGCAAAGGGTGTTCTGTTTACAGGTATCACTGATTCATTGAGTGTGTACTTTGATGTGATGTGGAATTTCAAAGTACTTATTCACTGTTTTTGGTGTCGGGATTGCAATGGGATATAAATAAAGCTCAAATGCTGGATTTTCAATGTTATGCTATGCGATATTTATAATGTTAACCTTATGACGGTTAGGCAATCTAAACTTTCTCTGTTATGGTCTCAACATTTAGGGTTTTGATATTCTGGTTGTTCAGTTAAATGAAGTACATCTGGCGATGATCTATTCTGCATTAGGTGTAAGTACTAATCTCATCATACTATTCTATTGATAAATGAGCAGGTGTCAGGATTACTGCCAAGAAGGTTTCATGGCATTTTTTTTTCTTTATTGCTTTTTGTAAAGTGTGTGTGTGTGTGTGTGTGTGTGTGTGTGTATATATATATATATATATATATATATATATATATATATATATATATATATATATATATATATATATATATATATATATATATATATATAATGTATATGCATGTTTGTGGCTCAGTGTATCATGCCATGCTTAAGAACATATCAGGCAGTATTGACCTTTAAAATTAATTTTGCTTTTCTGAGTTCATCGTGCAGCTGGAAGCATGTTGCTGTTTTAAGAATGCAAGGCAAAATATGTCAGGTGAAACTGCTCAACTCACCATGTTGTTTTGCTGCCAGATGTACAGTTATGTAGCTTTTATGTATTAGCTGACACCATAATAGGTCAGATGTGAAGAAGTTCACTGCTGTGCCTGTTACACATGATTGGGGGATTGCTTGATGACTTTGTGTTTGCAGTGCATACAATTGTTGTGTATTTTGTATTCCTCCACACTTCATTTGGTTATTGTGGTTTATCAATCAGGCTAAACAGAAAGACTGATTCACACACACATTTTTATTGCACACTGCAGCTTCTTCCTGGTTCTCTGATGAGTGCTCTGTATTATAAAACCTTCTCATCATTTGATGTGAAACTGATTATTCGAGTTTGAGTCCTCTTATTCTCTGTAATTTCCAAACATCTAGTTACAAAATGTACCACTGTTACAAACAAGTGCAGAGTTTTAAAATGCATTCTCTGCCACTTTTGCTTTCTAAAAGAGATAATAACATTCTCATACAATTGCAAGTGCAGTATTATCAGATGTAGACGAATTAACAGCTACCCTATTCATCTATACTAGTTTCTCACATGATCCTAAAACCCTTAACTTCAAATAATGTGTGAACATCCACTATTTCTGTGTCAGTGGACTCTAATGCCACCGGATAGTAATCATCATTTTAGACTTTTAAGAAAAAGATGCACCAGAGAAACTCTTGCTGTGAGGTAACCTTGATATCTGCTGCACCACTGTGCCTCTCTGTTTTACTTTATTTAAGTATGCATTATTTATTTCCATTTGTTAATCCGAGTGGAGCACTTATCACACTGGACCATTTTCAACAGAGAAAATATAAGTTCCACTGTAAGAAGAAATAACTACAGCAATATAAACCGATGCTGAATATTTATAGCAATGATGGCGCGATTTGTTATTGCCTAACCACTTCTCAAGTAGACAAAGTCTTCAGTGTAGCTGGTCTTAAACGTTAGTGATACTGGAAGAAGATCATAATGCACTGCCATCTACATATTTTCAATATCAGTCTTCCCAAAGTGTTCCCATATAGAATTCATGTCTAAAGAAAAAAGCAAGTACTGAAACATGTCAGACAGCTGCTAAAATCTTTTTATGTGAAACTATATGATTCCATTTTATTTCCAGAAAACATGGCCATATGCTAGCTTATACTGTTTTCTGTGGATCCATAAAAACATTAATAAAAATGAGAAATTATGCCAGTTTTAGTGGTATGTTATGATCCACAGTGAAAACATAGACAGATCTGCTTTGTGACCTTACGGAGTGTTACTGCTTATCCACTCTAGTTCTAAATTAGGAAATTATTTTTGTAAAATAATTCTTCAAAGAATTCTAATGAAAGAGTTAGGCTATGCACAAGGCTCTAAACATTCTGATATTATCACCAGCCTTATGCAAATAAAATGATTTCCAAACAATGGAAGTGTTACGTGTTCATTTTTAATGATCAATGAATTTGATAAGGCAATAGCATTTCTGTCATTTGTGGGTAATTAAATAGTATCCTATTTGCAAAAGCTAAGAATGTCTATTTTGCTTTCATTAATAATCACGTCACTTCCAAAAATGTTTAAGATTTTAATGTGTAAATAAGTGAGTACATTATTTTAAGGACTGTCCACATTTTCTTTTGCATTGGAAATATTTTACTATTGCTTGACAGTGATATTGGAAAAGAATTACTTTCACTAAACTATCTAATGTAGAGTCTCTTGAGTATATATCATAGCATATATTTTGCAACTGCTAGATCGCTGTTACATTGTATTAGAATAATTACACTTTTCTAGACTTTCTAAGTTTAATACAATAGCATTTTGGATATCTTTAATAAAGTAAGATATTTTTCTTGTCATGTCTGTGCAATTTCAAATTACATGGCAATTATGTTTATCTATTTCAGATTCATAGCTTTTACAGTTTAACTGGATCATTCCCTTTCAATCACAAAATGTAACAAGCTCCTTTAGAAGTAACATTTTAAAATGCTATGAATATTTTAATGATCAAAATGAAATTATGTCAAGTCATTAAATGTTCTGTCAGAAATGATACGTGAACTGTATTATACTTGTTACAGATGAACAAAATGTATGAACGGCAGGTTTGATCAAGTCCTGTAAAAGAAAATCCTGGAACAAAGTGTACACATTGATGTTTTCCAAAATGTATGTAACCAAGAGAGATCAATAGGAAAAAAAAACAGAATAAAAGGGTACTCAGTATCTAGGAACACCCACCTAAAGAAGGAATTAATGCTTGCCTATTTTAATATTTTCTCTAAAAGAAAACTAATCAAACAATATAATATGATTACTATTCCAAAATTATTAAGATTTCTAGCAACATTAAACTCTGCAGTAATAGGTCAGACGAGGTCTTGCAGAGATTCCACTTGTGTATGCTGGACATAAGCTTATCTGATAGATAATGCAGGTTTGTGCTAAATACAGCCAGTAGGTTTTCAGAACTACATAATAAAATGGCAGTAAAGCTTCTGTGCTCTTAGCAAGGAGGATGCTCTCTTCAAAGTTTCGCATTAGTCTTAGATATAAAGAAAGTTCCACATTCATCTTAGATATAAAACCCTGCCTGTTTCTGTTTCCATACTATGTTTTTCTAACCATTTTGATGGAATTATAATAATTCATTATGAAAACAAATATACGATGTTCACTTCAAATCCAGGACTTGCTCAGTGATTATCATCCCAAAATATTTCTAATGCTATCATAATGCATATCAAAAGATACAGCAAATATTTTAAAGCAAAAAAGAAACAACAGACAATACAGACAGCATGACAGAGTGAATGATGGAATTCCATAATAATATAAATAGGCTACACAACATCTAAAAGTAAAATTCTAAGTGTACTCAAATTCTTGTGGCTTTAAGAGTAAAGAAGTTATACAGTACTCCATAGCATATGGTGAAAAAATGTTAAGGAGTAGATGTCATCAAGATCTAGAAGAATCTAGTTCACAGCACAAAGCAATGCAGGAGAATACAGCAAGCAAAATGAAGAGCAATGATTCCCATTTAACAGTGACTGTCTTCTCATTAGAGACATATTTGCACAATTACACAATTCTCACTTAACCCTAAAAACAAATCTGGGGATGCCAGTAATCATTTGATGGACAAAAACTAACCATTGCTAAATGCCTCTGTAGCCACACATCTATTGCCTGATCTGCATATACCTTCATTTTCTTTTATAAAAAATAGAGTCCCACTGTCATCTTCAAAAGCTGTGTATAATTTGTTATTGCTCCTGCTAGAGTCATCTAGTTATAATTTTCAAAAGCTAATCTGGTATCTGTTCTGCTACAGTCTTTTATTTCCAACTACCATAAACTTCTCATAACACTGAATTTCCTACTTTTAACATTTAGTGCATAGTAGTACTTCCCCCTAAGAATTGTAATAATACATGCTCTTTTAAGGCTGTTTCCCATATAACACGCATGAAAAGTATTCTGCTGCTTGTTCCACGTATTCCTCATTTGTTGTTATCATGGGTGACCTAGCTCTTTTTTTGGAACTCACTACATTTAATATAAAGCCTAGCAGCATCATGATCCAAATAAAGAACTGTAAAACTGCCACCGTTATTAACACTATCACCTACATCCGTGCACATGCAGGCCGTCATAACTGCGTTGTCCTCTCTCCCATAAATGTATATGTCATTTAAACTGACAACCATGGAAAATTCTCAGCCTGGCAAATGACATTAAAGGACTGCTGTCAAAAAGGAAGAAGGCTGCTAGAAATCAACAAATCATACTGCCAGTGCATTACTGTCATCTCTTATGCAAATCAATCTTTGTATGTTAAAGGGGCACTGTAAATCCTCTTCCTGTTTTGCTGTAATTGGGGGATATGCTATGTTTTATATAGTATACTCTCTCTAAGCAGAATACATTCAGACAGCTTTTTATTACAAATCATTCAGAATTCTGTGTATAACATGTCTGTTAACAAGGTTTCAAGAAGGTTTTGTTGTCATCACCGAGCACCTGTTGTCACTAAGCCCAAATGTTATGACAGCAGAATGTGTTCATGTTTCTTCAGTTCAAACACAGAAGTACTGTTTTCCTCACAGTGTTTTGCCTTTGTATGACCCACCCACAAACAAGAGTTCAGAGGTGAAATGAAGTTGTTTGACGCTCTGCCCATTGCATCCTATGTGATACCCACCACAAATCTGAAGTACGAAACCACAAAACATACTAAAAAGGCTTTCAGCTAAAGAAAGACTTATTTATTTATTTACACAACTGATCTTTGCTCACACCTGTGCTAAACTGAACAAAACGCAAAGAACTATATGAGCTCCTTGTTGTAGTTCACTTACAATATAGAATGCCTTCATGGCAGACACACAACTATTATCTAACAGCATAACAGCTCTTTGTTCAACTGCTTTGCTGAACTGCAGCAGACAGCTACACTAGCTCCTTACTAGAGTTTCTAAGACACAAACTCTGACTTACTGTGATTTAAGCGGCCATAAATCTCAATTGAAGTCACTCAAACGTTTGCCAATACTGATTACATGGACACATTGTCAATTCAACTAAAGTACTGATGGGAACCCCTAGCAATTTGTTTCAAGGGCAGTCGCCCCACTTAGCTGACAATTTTTCCAACTCTGCACAAGCTATTGATGGTATGACATTACTTCAAAATCATTGTAATATCATTTTCAGTATAGTCATTGTACAATAGTAGAAACGAAGAAAAAACAGCAGCTAGTAAATCAGAAAGAAGGCTGTACAGTTGCCACGCAGGACTAAGTTTATTAAAATAAATAATCCACAATCAGGAAAAAATAATAAAAAACAGAGCAAAACACACACGTACTAAGTTTCACCCCTCAAAAATATGGGCATCTTCAGAGTACTGAAAGCTTCATTCAAATGCACTTCAATTAAATATACTTATTAATTAATTAATTAAACAACGCCCCTATTAAAACAATTGGTTAAGCTATAAAGGTAATAATGAAGCTGTTCACTTAAAGATAGTAGTATATGAAAATACACTTGTGTGCTTAAATCAACTTAGTGAATCAAAATGTAGATTCAAATTCTATACGGAATGATAAACTTATAAAATAAATTCCTCTATTAATTAAAATCAATAAATAAAATCAGTAAGTAAGATCATTTGCATAATCAACGTAACTGAATAGTAATCAAAAATATATCATAAATATATCATAAATATATCATATCATAAATATAATACATTGTTAAAAATACTATAAAAAATAAATAAATATGCAATGTAATAAATAAACAATGAAATATATATATTCTGTATAGAAATGATAATCATTTATATAAAAAGAAATAGGAAATGTTTAAAATTACATTAAATACAGTGTGACTTGTATTTCAAAATACTTGAAATTGAAATATGTTCATTAATGCCTGGTGCATTGCTAGCATTAAGTCTCAACTGCCATAAGCACTCTTTAGCTTCAAGTAAATTCCTATTACCCCCTCCCTTGTTAATGTTATAAGGAATCCTATCAATTACAAAAAATAAAAATCTCTTAAAATCTTTACATTTAAGGCTATGTGTATATAAAGAGTTCGTCATTTTTTTTATTTTTTATATCTCTGTTGTGCTCCATAATACAATCTCTAAGCTTCCTAATGGTTTTTCCTACATAATATGCAGGACAAGATGTGCAGGTAGCCAGATATACCACCATTTTTGTGTTGCAATTACAGTAACCTGGGCATTTAATAGATCTGCCATAATTCTGTACCACTGCATAAGGGCCATCATTCGCATATTTGCAAATCCTACAGAGACTGCATTTACTCATTTTGGACATTTTGTACAACTGATTATTATTGTTACTCTCCAAATATTCTTTTAGATTCTTGCCTCTGCTATAAGTGATCTTAGGATAGTTACCTAAAATATTAATAAACTCCACCTTGTTGATAAACACACTAGCCCATGCCTCGTGTAGTAAGTTAACTATTGAAAAAGAAGCTTCATTGTAAGGTAATATGAATGCATCCTTTTTGTTTGTAATTTTAATATTAGTTGTTTTCGATGAGGCATTTTCTTGTCCAAATTTAATTAATAAATTTTAATAAACTTAGTCCGGCGTGGCAACTGTACAGCCTTCTTTTTGATTTACTAGTTGCTGTTTTTTCTTCGTTTCTGGTCCAAATTGTTTTGAAGGCTTTTCAGTGTCTTGGCTGGACTGGTTTTATTAAGTAATGGAGCAACTTTTACAACAGCATTTGGAGATTACACAATGCCTCATTTCTATTTTGCAAGAACAAGGAACTAGATTACCTAATGGTATGAATGTTTCGCTTACGGAAACACAGGAACAACTTTTTACATTGCATTCCACACCGGGTGCTAGTCCCAACCCTCCGTCGGCTAGCAATGGTTAGGCGGGTTCTATTGGAGGAGGAACGAACACTGGAAACACAGGAAATACCAGGCTTGGCATTCCACATTCGAACGCCGCTATGAACACTAGGGACAGTTGTAAGGGAAATTCTACACACAAAGGTTGTACGGACATTAAGGATTTACCACTAGCACCTAATTTTTCAGTGGTACTTAAAACCAATAATAAAGACATGGGGAATCTAAATAAACAATTATCATAATTTGAAAAGGTACTCAAATCTTTTAAATCTTTGCAGATGGACAATGTTTTTCTTGAAAGATCGTGGGAATTGGAACAAGTGCCAAAGGGGTTATGTTTATTTAAATTACCTTTTGGTTTTGAACAAGACACTGAACTTTTTGATGAATTGTTGAAACTGTTCGACAGAACAGGTATGGACTTAATAAGACTGATTATATGTAACAACAACATAAAACTTGGTAAACTGAATGTAATATTAACCAATTTAGATAAAAGTATACACAATGATCTGTTATTTGGATTTAATAAACATCGTTTAGATAATATAATTAATGATATGGATAGGGTTCTTAATAAGGGGTTAGAAATTAAGAATAAAAAACTTTTAAGGGACAGTAATGTTTATGCTAATAAAAAGGCATATACGCACTTCAAAGAATTCAAATATAGTAAGCATTTAATAGAGTCTCAAATTGATACTATTGACCCCTTAGAGAGACATAATAATACGGAAGGATACAATACAGAAGGGTACAACAGACATAATCATAATACAAGAAATATGCATGCAAAGACATATAATGATGATGACAGGGTTTTTTTAGAGGAACCAGTTTTGAGGAGGTCGGAACGGCTACGCGACCGTTATCAAGGTCAGCAATGCCAGCAGAACCTTTACAAAAATGCACCAGCATACAGGATGAATTCACATTATTAAATGAAAGTTATTATTGTTGTGGTTTGCTTACACCATTTTTAGATAATAAGACCAATGAGCTAACTGAAGTAGTATGTGATAGGGATTATTTTAATGTTACTGAATTTTGTGATGGTACAATTATTGATTTCAGCACTGTTCACACCACTGACGGTGACAGTATTAGTGCTCAACAAAGAGATTGCTGTTCTATTATAATGGATGTTGGGTTCACAGTATACAATTTTACGGATACTGATTTCTGTTCTAATTAAAAAGGCTTTACATATGTTCCTAATTTTAAACATGACATAGGAAAATTAATTTGAAGCTGTATACGAGACTATTGAATTTAAATATGTTTTTTGCCAACATCAATAATAGAATTGAACCTGATTCTAGTAGTTTTAGATTAAAAAGAGCAAGTACTTTCTTACCTCCGCAGAACCCTATGATTCATTTATTTGAAATGCTATGTGAAGTACAAATTCGAAGAGTTCTTAAAAAATCAACTTTAATGGATGACAATTTAACAACAGCTGAAAGATTTTGTTTAAAAGAGTTGACAACTACTGATAAATACAGAGTTATGAAACCAGACAAGGGTGGTGGTGTGGTGGTGATGTCTAAGATAGATTGCTTAAATAAAATGACTAACATTAAGTGATTGTGAAACTTATGAAAAGGTGTTGAAATATGAAATGTGTAGGGCCTACACCAAGGTGGATTGGCAACTTTCTGATTTTTTATTGGATGGTATGATTGACAAGGTTGAATATGAATATTTAATGGTTGAGTTTCCCATCACCCCATCCATTTTTGGTATTCCCAAAATTCATAAAAACACCAACAATCCACCTTTTAGGCCTATTGTCTCAGCTAAAGGCTCAAAAATGGAAGCTGTGGCTCGGTTTATAGACTTTAATTGTAAAGATACCTTAATACAGTTACCACACATCCTTAAAGATTCCTGGCACTGCCTTGATGTTATTAGAGAACATGCAGCTGTTATAAACCAGGACACAATTATGGTTACGATAGATATCGTTAATTTATTTTCAGTCATACCACATCGATTGGGGCTAGAAATGTTTGAAGCTAGTTTGTCCAATTTTAGTGATATGCATACAGTCAAACGTAAATTAATGACTGAGTTAATGAAAATGGTCTTAGAAAATTATTAAATTTGTATGGATGGTGACTATTTCAGACAACGTACAGGTGTAGCTATGGGTGCCAGATGTGCACCCATATATGCCAACATAGTGTTAGCTCAATGGGAGACGCAATGCATTTTTACTTCCAGGTTTTGGCCTAATATAGTACTTTATTTCTGGTACCTGGATGATATACCCATTTTATGGAAAGGTAATAAAGAAGAAATATCAGATTTTATATCATTTCTTGAAACTACATCCACCTTTCTGACTTTTACGAACAAAGTATATGATAATGATTGTGAGTCTTTAGACATCTTATTTCACATAAATGAGGATAGCATAGAATCAAATATATTTAGGAAGAAAACTTATTCGAATTCTTTCCTACACTATGGTAGTTGCCACCCTTGAAAAAGGAACCTGGTTAAAGGACAGATGGTCAGGTTATCCCGTATTATAAGTGATGACAAAAAATTTTCCATTGAAATAGACAAACTCATGTATATGTTTATGGACAGAGGCTACCCTCAGAAATTACTCAATAAAGTGAAGAATGAGATACTGGTTAAAAGGAACCTTTTATATAAACCAATCATTAAATTTGGACAAGAAAATGCCTCATCGAAAACAACTAATATTAAAATTAAGAACAAAAAGGATGCATTCATATTAACTTACAATGAAGCTTCTTTTTCAATAGTTAACTTACTACACGAGGCATGGGCTAGCGTGTTTACCAACAAGGTGGAGTTTATTAATATTTTAGGTAACTATCCTAAGATCACTTATAGCAGAGGCAAGAATCTAAAAGAATATCTGGAGAGTAACAATAATAATCAGTTGTACAAAATGTCCAAAATGAGTAAATGCGGTCTCTGTAGGATTTGAAATACGTGAATGATGGCCCTTATGCAGTGGTACAGAATTATGGCAGATCTATCAAATGCCCAGGTTACTGTAATTGCAACACAAAAATGGTGGTATATCTGGCTACCTGCACATCTTGTCCAGTATATTATGTAGGAAAAACCATTAGGAAGATTAGAGATCGTATTATGGAGCACAACAGAGATATAAAAAATAAAAAACGACAAACTCTTTATATACACATAGCCTTAAATGTAAAGATTTTAAGAGATTTTTATTTTTTGTTATTTATAGGATTCCTTATAACATTAACAAGGGAGGGGATGACAGGAATTTACTTGAAGCTAAAGAGTGCTTATGGCAGTTGAGACTTAATGCCAGCAATGCACCAGGCATTAATGAACATATTTCAATTTCAAGTATTTTGAAATACAAGTCACACTGTATTTAATGTAATTTTAAACATTTCCTATTTCTTTTTATAAAAATGATTATCATTTCTATACAGAATATATATATTTCATTGTTTATTTATTACATTGCATATTTATTATTTAATTTTTTATAGTATTTTTAACAATGTAGTATATTTATGATATGAAATATTTATGATATATTTATGATATATTTTTGATTACTATTCAGTTACTTTGATTATGTAAATGATCTTACTTATCGATTTTATTTATTGATTTTAATTAATAGAGGAATTTATTTTATAAGTTTATCATTCTGTATAGAATTTGAATCTACATTTTGATTCACTAAGTTGATTTAAGCACACAAGTGTATTTTCATATACTACTATCTTTAAGTGAACAGCTTGATTATTACCTTTATAGCTTAACCAATTGTTTTAATAGGGGCGTTGTTTAATTAATTAATTAATAAGTATATTTAATTGAAGTGCATTTGAATGAAGCTTTCAGTACTCTGAAGATGCCCATATTTTTGACAGGTGAAAGCGCTTAGTACGTGTGTGTTTTGCTCTGTTTTTTATTATTTTTTCCTGATTGTGGATTATTTATTTTAATAAACTTAGTCCTGCGTGGCAACTGTACAGTCTTCTTTTTGATTGTACAATAGTAGTTTACTGCATTTCTTAAGCTTTCATTGTCTGGCCTGTCTGAGTCAGAGGAATGCATACTGTACATGTGTACCCTCATGAATATGAAAAAACTGTGGAATACAGCTGTGGGAAGTACTACTGAAAATTGTAAATGTATTGTTATACCAGTGAAACTCAACTTTACTTATTCAAAAATAAAACACAACTGGATGAAGAAGGTGTGCACATCAAGCCCTGTAAATAGAAAATGTGCATACATGCGCATTTAAGTTTATTTTCACTGGTTGGATAAGATCTGCATTATAACAGCTCAAAAATTGCTTCAAATATGTTGCCATTTGTACTAGTAAAAATATCTCTAAGAATGAGAAATGTTAAAATGTCAAGCATTAATAATACTTTTGAGACTTATACAGTTTTTAATTTTACTAATCTAGCATTAAATATGTAAAAATTCAATTAATATATAATACAGTTACATTATTGTGTAATAAATGTATGATCTCACCCTATAAGTTCATAGATAGTTACTTGACTTGTGGTTCAAGAGATCATTGAAAAGTCTAGCCCAACTTCGCAAATGCCCCACTATCCCATTAAAGATCTGGTTATTCTTGACCTCCTGTATCTCAAGACAGAGCTCAGCTAATATTAAAACAAGACACCCAAACTTATCAGCAGATGAACAGAACATGATGGAGAGAAACAGAAATAGAGAGAGAGAGAGAGAGAGAGAGAGAGAGAGAGAGAGATTTATCACACAATACTTCCCCCTTCTCATTAATAAATGATCTGCAGGTTGCGCAATATGATTTTATAACTTCCTTCAAATTAAAACTGGATGACTGGATGGGTGTTTTCAAAGTTATCTTGGGATTAACTGGCTTCAGTCTCTTTGAGAAAAGAGGTAGCACCTGAGACCGGGTATGGTCATGACATATATAGTCATAGCCTTGGAACTTCTATGAAAGTGACTTTTTCAAGGTCCAACAATAGCCAGTAGAGGCTAAGAGAATCAAACTACAGAATACAGGAATCAGCTTATTAACAGCTCTCCTCTTTAATCTCTTGAGCTAACTGACACACAATAAAACAAATACAGAAATGTTGACAGGGTATGTTATATTTTGCAACAAAATAATAACATTACTTGACGTTGAAGACAACTAATTAACATGTATTTTTTTTTTAAGTGTCACTACATTATATTTTATATGGTCAACTGTGCTTTTGAAACAGATTTTTAATCTTAAGACATGTGCTTTAAAAGTTTTAAGTATGCCTTGCCAGCTAAACACAACTCTTTGTTATATATGTAGATTTCCTCTAAAAGCTACATTCCAGCTAAAAGAAAACATTGTTGTTTTTGACTAGAAAAATGGACTTGGGAGTTAAGTTTGCATAAAAATACAGAAATATCTAATTTTGGCTGCTTTGTCATTTCAGTGAATAACTGTGAGATGATAGCAAAAGCAGGAATCACCAATATCCTCCAAAACAGCTTCTTTCTATTTAGATAGTACTGTAAATCTGTCTTACAAAGTAGGATTTATAAAATGGTCTTGAAAAAATACCATACACTATTATTTGTTCACATCTGCTTGTGACTAGTACAAAAAGCTTCCTTCCTAGAGGAAAGTTTCAGTCTCAAAACTGCTTTAGAATCTTCTTCACATTATGTGCCTCTAACCCATGTCATATACAGCCCTGTCTTGGAAAAGTACTACAGGGGTCCTTGTATCCTCTTAGCATATATGCAGCTACTGTCATTCCCACTGTTGTTCTGCATAAAACTCCTAACTATGGAACTATGTGACAGGGAATCTAACAGAAATTCATTTAGCAACTGGTACTGATCAACCTCTGATTACGTATGCCAGTTCAGGTATGGTTTGTTCTTCATTTAGATTCATGTACACCTGAATGATTTAATGTTTTCTGTGTCATTGACTCATACATAGCGTATCTTTCCTGGCTACTACAAGACAAGAGAAAGCAAAGTGCATTACAAGACCAACATGATAGAATAAACTAGTTTGGTATGATTTGTGTGTGATGTGTAGGAGATGAATTAAAAAATAGTTAGATATTCATCAGTTTTACATTAGTTTTATTTTGCTTTGTATTTACTTAGTTACTTCTTTCTCTTCTGCAATAAGCTGATTCCTGAGAGAATGAATGACCAATGGGGTCTGCTGTTAAAAAAAAAAAAAAAAAAAAAAACTAAACATCTTTTACTATAAGGTTACAGTGTTCTTGAACACATAAAACTTGACAGTAAACTCCACCAACTTTTAGGTGAAATGGCAGTGGAGTTTTTAACCAGATTGTTTAATGAAATTTTGGAAAGTGAGAGGATGCCTGAGGAAAGGAGAAAAAGTGTTTTGGTACCGATTTTTAAGAATAAGGGTGATGTGCAGAGCTGTAGTAACTGCAGAGGGATTAAACTGATCAGTCACAGCATGAAGTTATGGGAAAGGGTAGTGGAAGCTACGTTAAGAAGGGACGTGATGATTAATGGTCAGCAGTATGGTTTCATGCCGGGAAAGAGCACTACAGATGCGATGTTTGCTCTGAGAGTGTTGATGGAGAAGTACAGAGAAGGTCAGAAGGAGTTGTATTGTGTCTTTGTGGATTTAGAGAAAGCATATGACAGGGTGCCTAGAGAGGAGTTGTGGTATTGTATGAGGAAGTTGGGAGTGTCAGAGAAGTATGTAAGAGTGGTACAGTATATGTACGAGGGTAGTGTGACAGCGGTGAGGTCTGCGGTGGGAGTGACAGATGTATTTAAGGTAGAGGTGAGATTACATCAAGGATCAGCTCTAAGCCCTTTCTTATTTGCAATGGTGATGGGAAAGTTGACAGATGAGATCAGACAGGAGCCCCCGTGGACTATGATGTTTGCAGATGACATTGTGATCTGTAGTGAGAGTAGGGAACAGGTGGAGAAGACCCTGGAGAGATGGAGATATGCTGCAGAGAGAAGAGGAATGAAGGTCAGCAGGAATAAGACAGAATATATGTGTGTGATTGAGAGGGAGGATAGAGGAATGGTGAAGATGCAGGGAGTAGAAGTTGTGAAGGTGGATGAGTTTAAATACTTGGGGTCAATAGTTCAGAGTAATGGTGAGTGTGGAAGAGAGGTGAAGAAGAGAGTACAGGCAAGATGGAGTGGATGGAGAAGAGTGTCAGGAGTGATTTGTGACAGACGAGTACCAGTAAGAGTGAAAGGGAAGGTCTACAAGAGGGTAGTGAGACCAGCTATGTTATATGGGTTGGAGACAGTGGCATTGACAAAAAGGCAGGAGTTAGAGCTGGATGTGGCAGAGTTAAAGATGTTAAGATTTGCACTGGGTTTGACGAGGGTGGACAGGATTAGGAATAAGTATATTAGAGGGTCAGCCCAGGTTGGAAGGTTTGGAGACAAAGCCAGGGAGGCAAGATTACATTGTTTTGGACATGTGCTGAGGAAGGATTCTGAGTATATTGGGAAAAACATGCTAAGGATGAAGCTACCAGGTAACAGGAAAAGAGGAAGGCCTAAGATAAGGTTTATGGATGTGGTGAGAGAGGGCATGCAGGTGGTGGGTGTGACAAAGCAAGATGCAGAGGAGAGGAAGAAATGGAAACAGATGATCTGCTATGGCAACCCCTAACGGGAACAGCCAAAAGAAAATGATGATAGATATATATATATATATATATATATATATATATATATATATATATATATATATATATATATATATATATATATATATATATATATAAGAATTCTTTATGAAGAAATATTTATGAACATATACAGACTTCTGTGTTTTACATATAGACACATAGATAGTGTGTGACCCTTTTTGAAAAGTAATGATGAATAGGGATATGGTGAATATTTTCATGCTCTTCCAGCCATCTTTCATGTACCAGTACCCCTCATTTGCATGTATAACCATGACAGACAGAAGACCAGTAAGGCCCAGTGCAGCACCATTGTGATGCCCCATCATGCATCTAGTACAGTGACTTTAAAGTGGTGCCTACACATATGTTTTGATACATGATTATGATGTGCATAAGCCGTTCATGCTTCTCCGTTCTGATAATCTGCATTTGCTAGCACCGCTGACATCTGTCAGAGGTTGCAGGCAGCGATAAGAAACCGTACTCTTCCTACTGACGGTAGGTTAACTTTAGGAGAACCACTCAATCCTACTCTCTTCTTGTTCTCTGCCTTTGGTTTACTAATTAAAAATATGTCAACAGCATCAGAGACAGAACCTCTCCTCTCCCTCTGTGTAAACTTGCAAACACTGAGATGATGACTGGGAAAACTTTTATATTAATGAGAATAGCTGATATTTGTCATTACACATAACATCTGACTAAAATAAGTTGCAGCATGCTAAGTCTGTTAAAACCACCAGCTACAGTTTAGTAGCTGTTGTGTTGTAGTTGTGGTTTTGACTCATTTATGTAGATCTCAGTATGCTGCTCGCTTTTAGTACAGTAAAATCGTAATTTCTCAGACATCAGTGCTGCACAATGGTTGTCACTAATGATGGAAACTCAGTTAGTAATGAGATAATCAGCCAGAAAACCTGAATTCTGCTGCTGTCATTAGTCTGTATTGTCTGAGGATGTAGTTACTGCACATTTTTCTAAAATGCGTGTGTGGAGACTAAGCATTCCCATACAAGAAAGGCAATTGAAGAGCAGAAAGAAGACAACCAACGAGGAAAAGTAACAATGCTTTTCTTAACATTGTTTTTTTTTTTTTTGTACATTGGAATTACTGACATACTTTGTCAGTTTTAAACTGGAAACATGAAATATAAACCTTTTCTATATTAAAAAACATCTTCTTCAAGAATTTGTATTCTGATTTCTGAATACAGTTTTTTTGCATGCAAAATGACATGCCCACAAATAATTTACCGTACCACAGAAAGAGCTGTACAATCTTCTTAAATTAAACGAAGATTTTCTTTAAATTTCTTTTAATATTTAACTTAATAATCCTTCCTACCAATTAGATTATAAAGCGAATAAGCTGACTGTCACTACCTTTTGAATTATATAAACAATTATATAAACAATGTGTGTCTGGCAAGTATTGTCAGTTATAGCTAGATCAGTCTTAGGATTTAACTTCCAAAATGGTTATCTGGAAATAGCAAATGAGCTTTGGGGATTCAACAGCACTAATTGAATGAGGGCAATGACATGCAACAGTTTGAAAGTCTTGCCTCACGTTTGTACCAAAACAAATAAAGCACAATACTCGTAAGGAGCTGTTTCAGGTACTAGTCACATGTTATTTATACCCTTGGCTTCTTATCAGGGTTGCTGTCTCCGAGAGCTATTAGTAATCACACCACTGAAATTCTCTCTCAAAAGGTGCTCTGTGAGAAATACATATATATAAGGCCTTAGGTACTTTTCAGATGACACCAAGGGCTGAATCGATAAAGGTTACCAGGAGGTGTACATGATACGTACAGCTTGCAGCAGGCTTTTGGACCTGAAGACATGTAGCACTGCGGTGGATTGTATTTGCAGCCACGCTACATGCTAATGCAGCATTCTTTGGGAATGTGTATGCTAATAAGTCTTCTGCCATCCCACAGAACTGCCTGCAGTGTAAAGCATCTACATAGCAGAGCTTAGCTGCATAGACTAGCATGACTGCTCCTGTCCGATGATGTTAATGAACATAGTCAAAAGGAAGAGGTAATTGCAGGTGAGTTTAGTGGTCAGGTAACTAAGGGGTGTTTACATATGTGAATATGAGGAGCTACAGTTGTGAGTCTTTGTAAAAGTGTACGTGTGTCTGTCTGGGAGGTAGCGATGGGGGGTAGTTATGGTGTAGGGAATGTGTGCGTGAGTGTGTGTGCGTGTGTGTGTGTGTGTGTGTGTGTGTGTGTGCACAAACATCTGTGTGGGTGAGTCGGGGTGGCTGTCATGCTTAAACTTACACACACACACACACACACACACACACACACACACACATGGGCACACACACACACACACACACACACACACACACACACACACACACACACACACACACACACACACACACACACACACACACATCTAAGTTAATAAGTAAAGCCTACAACAGTGGGTCAGGAGGAACACTACGCACCAGGGAGAAATTTGACAACATATTTCAGAGTGGGACACTAGCCAGTAGGGACAACTCTTACACCTGATGCCTGAACCACATGTATACAGACAAGGGATTGGGTGGACAAACTAACCACCAGGGAGAACTCTTGAGTTATGTACATTAATGCACTCACACATAAAATGACTGAAGGTGGAACACTCGACACCAGCAGGAACTCTTGGATATTTTGCTTTAATGGCACTTACATGTAACTTAGGTTGAGAAGAATAGTAGATACCAGGGATAATCTATTGTACCTAAAAAGCAATTAATTAAAAAATCAGTAGAAGCCACTAGACATGAGGGATGCTATATGTAACATATCTTAAACACACTAGGGCATTCTAATCATGTAGCTGCCCATCTGTAACAGAGGACAATAGTGTAATAAGCCACCTCTTGCTATAAGCTGTCTGATTAAAAAAAAAAAAAAAAAAAAGAAAAACAGAAGCAGTTGGGAAAAAGGCCTAAAACTCTGCACTATTGCAACAAAAAACTCAGCATTAAGTCACTTCAAAAACTGACAAATTAGTGCACCAAATTTTTCTTTTTAACATACAATGAAGATATTGGACATTATTTAATACCTGCAACAGTTTGTGATGTGTGAGATGGAAGAATAGGGAACATTAAGCATACCTCTCAACCGTGAAGTACAAGAAATCAAGACAAGCCAGAATTAATGGCGGTTCAACATTGGGATCAGATGTTACTCAGTCCTCTTACAGTCTCCGAAAAAAATGCTAGTATAATGGATGTTGAGATAACATGGCTGTATTAAAAGGTATATGAAGTGTGAAACTAATGCTTTGCAGTAATGAGTGATTAAATCATCAATAATTTACAAGGGCAGGACAAAGGAGATACCAGGAACTTTCTTAAAACACAGACATGTATGAGGTATTTTGTCTGTGTGTGTATGTGTGCATGTGCATATATGTTTTACTGTGTGTATGTTTGGGGAAGAATGAAAATGTTGTAGGATGCTTGTGCTTACACAGTCTAGCAACCACCATTGTTAACTACCATAAGAAGTGATGATTTGCATGGTCAGTAGTAAATGCCCATTTATAGATATGCAAATTAGCCAACAATGTGGTCTTTCATCATTGCAATGAATATGTCTCCCAATAGGAAATCACTGGACTTGTTTACAGCTGACCATAATGAGAGTACTAGGGTGCTTTATTAATCCTTGGGCAAGAGTGGACAGGCATATTTCTATATGAAAAAAACCTTCCAATTTTCTATTTTACAAGGATAAAATACTGCAGCACTCTTAAATCTGAACTGTCAGCCCATGGTAAAAAACAGGCATCAAAAGGATATAATTTATTTAGTGCTCTACATCCATAAACTGTTTTATATTTATCTAGTCACAGTAACATCAAAAATTATAACAGAATCATGGTAATAAGTTGTGTCCTACTCAGTCTTGTTTGCAATTCATGGCACTTATGCACAAGAAGATAGAATTCCTTTCAGGGTCCCTGTATGTGGCAGTTTCATATGATGCATCCTTACTTAACCACTAATCAGCTTCATAATGTATATACTGCAGATGTGCTACAATGCTAAAGAATTATCCAAGTAGCTGTTATCATGCCAAAGCCAGTTTAAATAAGTAGTACCCTTCAGGCCAACTATAGACTGGATTATGTAACTGTTATCTTTAAAAAAAAATTAGATCATCCCATTCTTCTAGCAATTGGCTACATTTTTAAACAATCAACTCAGAAGGGAAGCATCTTAACCTCTTATATTCCTAATATGATTTGTTGTTGCATAGTGTAACTCTTGGAAAGTTTTGCTACAAAATACCTGATGTTATTCCAAACATCCTGTCTTCCTATGCCATCAATTCTTTTTGCCGCAGTTCATGAAAGCAAGAAAGCATAGTCAATACCAGTACTAAGTGTTTTGTTAGTCTGTCAGCTCAGCCTGTCTTATAGAGTAGAGAAAAGTACCCCATTAGGGAACTCTTCTTTGCTTTTCTTACCTTGTTTAATTGTTATTATATGTAGTAGCTTTAGAATGATGTTTTTGCTACTGTTGCTGTAGCTTGTTGTCGGGCATCAGGTTAAAAGTCAGTATCTAAAGTTACTAAGTGAAGTACAAATAAAAAAACAAACTCCATCTTGGGACATAATAATGTCACCTCTTGTCACCATTGTGTGAGGTTCAATTAGAAGATCTTCAAACTGAGAGAAAAACAAAACTGTAGGACTGTATGAATCAGAAGAGTCCATGTTGCTTGTCTAGGGCCAACATGGAGTTTGCCATATTATCTCTGATGTCCCATCTAAAATGCACAGAAAGAAACACCCACATAAGAAGGGAATTTGGGGGAGGGACAGATGACATACCAATCAAGTCTCAATGGCATCCTAGGCTTGATGGCATTGGATCTGATGAGGCATTATCACAGTCCCCATCCTGTTTGTTTCCTAGACTGAAACCTCTAAGAGTGCCTCTCCAGAAGCCGCCACATAGTTAGAACAAAGCAAATACTCCTGAGCCAAAGTCCAACAGATGTTAGTCAGTCTGGATGGCTTTTGTCATGTATCTGGTTCTGACAACTATATCATGCTAAATGAAAGTAAGGGTTTTATCCCATCAGATCTTGTATGTGAGGGCTCCCTGGCTATCATAACAAAGCCATCAATGGCTGGCTACATCCAGAGACTTTAAAGGCAAGAACCACTCATTGAAGTAGGCCCAATATCCTCAAAATTCAGGCATCAGTCATCTTGATCCATACTGTTTAGGTAGGCTCTGTCCACCTCCCACAATCCAGGCTATTTCTCAGAACCTGATGAGATTGGTGCAAGATTTTATGCATTTCTTTAAGAACCTCCAGCTTCTTGCAGATTAAGCATAGGTGTCAGTAGTCACTAAAAAAGGGCGAGGGGAACATCCATCCTAATGATTCTGATTCTTCAGACAGGTAGGTAGAATAACTGATGTATGCTCACCTCCTTTTCCTACATGTCTGACAGTGAGGACACATTCTCCACTGTAATCCATCCACAGGATTTTGCATTAAGAGACATCCTCAGTAGCATGAAGGATTTCTTCAAGTAGGAAAGTGAGGAGCACTTGGACACTCAAATGAGGTACAGGGGATTCTGGGAAAATAAAGACTGAGCTATTTTCCAATTATTAAAGCCTTGGATGATGCATTCAATAGTGCTTTTTAGAAGCCAGGATTCCTAAATCTCTGTTCCCAGAACTCCTAACCACTTCTATAAAGTCATCAACTCCTGTAAGTACTTATACTGTAACCCATCTGATGATCCAGCTATCATGTCCATGGACAACAAGAGATTATCTGAGGTACCAGCCAAACCTAATCTCTGATGACATGGAAAGTAGGATTTTTGACCAATTCTGAAAAAAAGTTGACACCTGTGTCAACCTGGCCTCCAGGGCTCTGAATTGCTAGGCTCATGAGTTGACATTCCATAGGATACCCTTGTCCCAACAAGACACAGAAGATGCAGAATACAAACCTTAAAGATAAATGCTGAATCTTTTCAACTTATTTCCAGAACTGGCAAGCACTTTATCAAATATGGCCATAATGTAGTGGATGCATCATGCAAGGGATGTGTTATGTGGAGACATGCTTGGCTGATGACAAAACTTTTGTCACGGCATTTGAGGACTCAGATCCTTCATGCCATATTATTAAAGGAGATTTTCATCCTCTGGTTGAACAGCTGTTTAAAAAAAAAGTGGTACAGAAGGAGAAGACTAGGCAGTGTATGAATTAGCTGTTTCTCCCATTCCACCAGAGATTAGATAGAAGGAAGTAGTCAAAGATGAAGAAAGACAGTTCAAGAGAAATGACAAGTTGAGCAAAAGTGGAACACTGGTGTCCCTCAGGGCAGAGACATCTCAATAGATCAGCTATAACTTTCTAGACCTTTTTCCCACCCTTATCCAATATATCCCACCTAAGATCAAAGCAACCTTCTCATCCACTCCTTCACTCCTACACCTTCAATCTCTTCCAGAATAGTAGAAAAGCGGCTATCTTGTAGTATGTCTCATGAGTGGGGAAAAATAACACAAATGCCTGTGTCTTTAAAGTACTGATATCAGCATATAGGATTCAGAAAGCAACCACAACCGTCAGGCAATTATCTAATAGCAGAAGAATAAAGGCAACTCAACAGTACAGTATTACAGGCACTCCTCTACCAAGGGGCCATACAGAGAGTGCCAGACTAGGAGAAAGGTTCAAGGTTCTACTCAAGATTATTGCTACTAGCAAGAAAAGATGAGCTGTGGAGACCCATCTTAGATGTATCAAGCTTAAACAAAATTGTTGTAAGTGTCAAAGCTCAAAATGCTTACCTTCCAGGTTGTACTACATCTTCTGCCCATATAGTTACCTTCGATCTCAATGATTCCTGTCCTCACATACCCTTAGCTGTGTCAGAGAGGCAGTACCTGCAAATCATAACATGATATATCAATTACCATTTTAATTATTTGATCATTGATTTATCTGCTACACTCACAACATCCTAAAATGCTTCCTAAATAGCATGAAACATGACCTCTCTTACCCACTTGAATCCATTTTAACCTGGAACCTGCAGTCAGGTTTTGTGCCCAAGGAATGCAAGGTGGCTACAGTCATCCCCCTGCACAAAGGAGGTCCAACCATTGATCTGGGCAACTACAGGCTCATAAGTCTGACTTGTCTCATATGTAAGGCCATGGATATGATAAATGAGGACATAGATAACCTTCAAATGCTGGAACCGTCACAGTTTGGCTTTGTTAAAGGAAGATCATGCCTGTTAAATCTGATGGAATTCTTTGACAGGGTCACCTAAGCAATGTATGGGGGCAACTGATTACCTCAACCTGGTCCAAGGCTGTTGATACAATAACCCACACAGGCATTATAGACAATCTGATTAAGTTAGGTATAAACCCGTTTATCTCCAACTGGATAGCTAACTGTCTCACTGTTAGGACCCAGGAGGTCAAAATAAGTGAGGCTACCTGCACCAAAAGTCCAGTTACTAGGAGAGTCTCCCAGGGCCCACTGTCTTTTGGCATCTTTTTCTCTGAAGTGGAAGCCCATGCTGAAGATTTATAGCTAAGTCTGCAGATGATTACAGGATGTGAAATATCATTGACCCCACCACAGACACTAGCATTCTTCCAGAAGGCCCATCTCTGACTAAGAAATGGTACCAAAACCATGGTCTTAAATGCAATGCTAAGATATGCATAATTGCACCCTTTGGTAAGTCAACCATCCTGGCTAAGTACCATGTTAATAATATACCCTTAAGAGTCGACCCAGTTGTCAGATATCTGGGTACACACATAGACAGTAGCCTTACCATCAACCACAATGTGGCCACAGTGGTGAGGAAATCCTTTTATGTCTCACAACTTATAAGTAAGGCATGGCATCAAGGTCCAAAGAGGGCATTATCCCACTGTACTCTGCCCTTACCAGACCAAACATAGTATATAACACTCCATTCGGTAGGTACCAGACCAGGCATATACAGCAACTAGAGCAACCTCACTAAAAGTTTCCTTACTAAAATAATGCAAGTTGTAAAAAGCCTTCCTTACACAGACTGCCTTAAATCCCTTTCCCTCTACTCAGTCTCTTATAGATTGCTGAGGAAATATCTATTCCTGGCTTTCAAGGCATTGCCAAAGCTGACACTGATGAATCTCCTGCATATTTGTAAGTCAAACAATACCAGAAATACACATTTATAATCTATAAATCACTAAACTTTACAACCATTAACCTTCAAAGTATCAGAAACAAAATCCCAGAATTACATGCCTGGATAGCTCACAACAGACCTGATATTAAAGCCACTACTGAGACATGTTTAAAACCCTACATTAAAGATATTGAATTCCTACCCCCAGGCTTTGCTTACCTTAGATCAGATAGACTCCATAAAAAAAGGTGGAGGTGTCACTCTGATATACCCAAATACGTTTACGATAGTCCCATATACTAAGTCTATCCCACATTTTCCACAGCCAAAATATTAATTTCCTTCCTAAAAATGAATAATTGTAAGATCCTCTGTATTGTAGTTCTATATATCCCTCCAGGCAATAACATTCCTATATTAGAAGAAATCCTTGACGACATCAAATAATGTAAAAAAACAAAACATATATTCTGGGCGAGGTAAATATTAACTGGCTCGTTATCTTCCACCATCATCCTGCCTCCAGTATCAACCTATATAACTTTACCCAGCTAATTTACAATATAACTAGACCCAACAAAAACAATGATAGTGGCCCAATCTTGAAGTGGTTTATGGTCTCCGACCCAAATATTATTGCTTTCACAGGAACATTCCCTAATAGTATGTGACCTCCTACCTGCCTTCTTACTACGGTAAACTAATCCAACACTCAGTAAACACCAGTATAAGCAAACCAGAGACTTATCCACTTTCTGCCTGACCAAACTTAAAACTTTACAAAGCATCAACTAGAATGCACTAAAATCCCTTCCTCTAGATGAGGCTGTGAAGTTCTTTAACTCAACATTTCTCAAGGTCCTAAACAATCTAGCTCCACTCCGACAAAAGAGAGTAAAAAATAATCATGCCAGTTGGTTTACTAGACCCACTAACCAACTCATGACTGTCTGGGACAAAGCATGTGGCAAAAAAAACAAAAATCCATCTGACCTCACACAATATAAACAACTCTGTAATCAAGTAAAACACCTAATCTTTAAAAATAAAAAAGAATACTACCTTAGTCTACAATACCATGATAAACACCCCCCCCCAAAAAAAAATAAAAATTCTGGAGCGCCTTCAATTCTTTACCAAACCTAGGCTCAAATAATAATCCTTGTCGAAATCCAGATAAAATACCTACCCACTGAAATAGCTTCACTCTGTAACTCACATTTCATGAATACTAGACCCAATCTAACTGCCACCTTTCCAAAAAACAACTCAGCTCCTTCTAATCCATCTACACAGAATACATTTAATCCCCCTTCAACCAGCTTTTCTCTTTCACCTATACCTACCTCCACTATGAATAAAACTGCTTCTTCAACTCATACCTGGTACCAATGCCCCTGACAACCCACCTCCTGAATTCCTGCAAATATCTGCCAACTCTTAGCTTATCCCATCAGTGTACTTCTTAACAGATCTATTCAGACATCCCATGTACCCACAATTTGGAAACAAGCATAAATTATGCATCTCCATAAGGAGGCAACAACACAGACATTTCCAACTTTCGACCTATTGCTATCCTCTCAGCCATCTCAAAGATTCTGGAAAAATCCATTGACATCCAACTTCCTGATTATCTGCTTCACAACAAAATCCTTTCTCCCACTCAGCTTGGTTTTAGGGCAGACCACAGCACTACTACAGCCCTTATATCCTTCATGGACACAGTTAACCAGGCCTGAGATGCTGGAAACATTTTTTCTTTTCTCTTTCTTAACCTTTTTAAGACATTTGATACAGTCTCCCACTCTCTTCTTCTCACTAAACGCTCTAACATAGGTGTCTCACCCCCAACCTTAGACTGGTTCTCAAACTACCTCACAAATAAGTAACAATTATCCAAGTGGCAACATTCTTTTTCTCCATTCCTTAACACAAACACAGGTGTTCCCCAAGGATCCATACTAAGGCCCCTTCAGTTTAGCATTGTTATCAACAACTTCCACACCACTCTTAGTCAAGGTGCTGTCATCCAATACACAGATGACTCAGCCATTATCTGCTTTGTCAATTCCATATCTGAACTACAGTAACTCACCCAAAGCATCCTGACTTCTACCGGAACATGGATGACCAATAATCATCTTGCTGTAAACCCTAACAAAACTAAACTTGTGCTATGTACCCCTAAAAACACTTCCCTAAACAACGAAGAATTCACTATTCATGCTCAAAATAGCACTATCATTGAGGTTGTATCAATTACAAAACTACTAGGTGTCATCAAAGATGAAAACTGGACATTTGACCTGCATATTCATACCAATGTCAAAAAATACATCAAAAACTGGGCATACTCTATAGACACAAATACTTCCTCAACCACTCTGCAAAACTATCTGCAGCCTTTTCCTTTCTTCTACCATCTTTTCTTTATGGCACCCCTCTCCTTTCCAATGTTCAGTAATCTCTGAAATTCAAACTTGATTCATGCTACAATAAAATTGCCAAATTTGTAACCAGTACAAAATATTCATCTCACCATTGTTCCACATTAGCCTACTACGTTGGTTGGAACTTCCCCATCATCTTACATACATTCAGTTAACCACTGGACACAAGTTTATATTTAAGCCATCAAACTGTTATGCCCTTTCTTTGTTACTTACTAAGTATCATCCAAATAGACCACTCTAATCCAATAATCGACTGCTCCTGAATGTAGAAAAAACAAACCTTTCAGCCAGTCAGATGCTGTGCTCCTTTACCATTTCAAAACTATGGAACACCCTCCCACCATCAATCAGGTCCACCAGCAATGCAGCTCTGAAATCTCTGAGGTAATACCTTTCCTCTCTATGGCAGTGCACATGTGCCTAAACAGTACTTCCCATAATCTGACACCTTCTTCTACTACTACCCTACACCTTCTCTGATTACTACTGTGTTATTCTCTTTATATCTCAAAATACTTATTTATCTATCTACAGTGCTGCTACTATCTCTACATTTGCTCATCAATACTTAACCTAGGACTTTATAAATGTTAATTATTCAGACTATGTAGAAAGAACCCAAGCTACTCGTGGGTAACTTAAATATCGTAACTTGTGATATTCTAATTGTGTAAACCACCTTATCCTCAATATCGTAATCTATCATTATACCCAGATTTTCCAGATGCTCATTCTGTTATCAGCAGTGACATAGGCATTGTATGTACTGATCATGCTGATTTATTGTATTGAATGTATTGTATGTTGTATATTGTATGCATTGTGTATTTTAGTGTAGAGCTTTTTTCCCAAGGCCTCCACTGAAAATGGGCTCACTATGGCTCAGTGGACCATCTGGGTAAACAAATGCAAATACATAAATAAATAAATACATAAATAAATAAATCTTTCTTGGAGGACTGTCTATTCTGGCCTCAGCCAAGAGGAGATATAATTTACTCTGTTGTTCATCTGGCCTGCTTATAGACTCTGAGACCCTTTTTGAACCTGCTCAAATCACAGTCAATGTCTTCACAGCAGGTCCAGTTCCTAGAAGATTCCTGGACACCACAGGTGAAAGGCATTCCTTTCCCCAGAGAAGGATCTCTTTCTGAAAATGTTTATTTATTTTTTTATTCCATTCAATAGCAGACTCAGATTACTTCAAGGGAATTCATCAGAACCCTGGGGATTGCATGTCATTCTCAATCCTGACAGTTCCCTTGGCAAAGTTTCATATGAGGAAAAAGTGGTACTACAGAAAAGATGGTACGAGCATTCATTTTGCCTGGAGTGTCCTATCCCTCTGCTGTCTAAAACCAAGAACTGTGTCTTATGTTGGGTGCAACAGATGAATCTCAGTTAGGAGAGTCCCTTTCAAACTAGACCTAGACACTCAGATACTGGATACAGATTCCTCAAAACCAGGAGGAGGATCATTCAGGGAAAACAGAGTATACAAGTAAACAGAATAAAGTGCACGGAAAGAAGCACATTATCACCAAAATGATGATGACTGCAGTTTTAGACATGAAAGAATTCAACCAGGTATGGCAGCTAAGCACCCTGCATATTCTGACAGACAATACAACCATGTTGTTGTACATGTTGGCCCTGGAAGCTTGGTGTTTAGTGCAGTAGTTAGTTCTAAACTTCAGGGCATCTTGTATTGCATCCCAGGAAAATATTGCAGCAGATCTTCCAAGTTGAACATTGATATATTTCTTGACTTGGTCCACAGGTTAGGTACACCAGAAACAGTCTTGCTTTCCTTATTTGGAAAACAAGCAGTTAAGATAATATTTCACCAGGACACAAAGCAAAGGAGCCTTGCCAATGGAGGTCTTCTCAGTAAACTGAGAGGATCTGTTTCTTTTTGCCTTTCCTCCCATCCCTCTTCTCACAGTAGTTCAGAATGTACATGAGGATAAACCAGAAGTGCTACTCGCACTACCATTTTGTTTAGAGCAGAATCGATCCTTTCTATCCTTTTTCTGATAAGCATGAAAATGATGGACCATCTCCTTGGATGGACCTCTTACCTTGGAATACAGCTTCACTCATTCAACCCAATCTGAAGACCTTTAGGCTAACAGCTTGGATAATTCAGCAGTCATCCCCTTTAGGAGCCTGTTTACTAAGTATATGCTTGAAATCATGAGGGATGAGGGATGCTTGGAAAACAAGGGCTTGGATTTCATACCAAGTTAAATGGAAAAGGGTCTTCCTTTGATATCATAAAGAGGTCTTTACCTAAATTGTGTAGCAGCATCTTTGGCGTGAAATATCTGTCAGACCTTTAGAAATTAGATGTATCTCTTATTTCTAAAACAATTTGTTACCTATCCTTTTCTGCTCTGGGATTCCCCATTTTAATCCTCACTACCAGTGAAACAGCTTCTTAAAACAGTCTTCCACTTAAAACCAACAAAGAAAGAATTCAGGCCTCACACCCACAAGACCTAAACTATGAATGGGAAAAATGACACTGCAACCATTTCAATCAGCAACTTCAGCACTTTGCAGACTGTTTGATGTATGAAATGTTTTCTAGTGGTTACAATTTATTCCAGAAGGATTTATGAATTGCATGTCCTTATGAGCAGACAACCCTTCCTCAGCTTCCACAGGGAGAGGGTTATCCTCTGCACCATTCCAAGGTAATGAGAAAATCTTCTTTTAGCCAAGCAGTCATTAAGTATCCTGATGTTTTACCATCACCCAAAAAGCAAGTAGGAAAGGATTTTGCATACTCTGAATATTGATAGGCACCATGCTAATACCTAGAAAATGCTAAATAAGTGAGAAAAACAGACTTTCCATAGCCTGTAAAGAGATCAGGCTTATGTCAAAAATGTTAAAAACAGATTTTCTCAAGTTGCTAATTCACTTTATCTCTTTTTGCTAATTCCATACAACAAGGCATGTTAGTTCTCATTTTATTAGAATGACTGCTGTAACCAAATCCTTTCAGTGGGGATAGTACCCATGCCATCAAAAAAGCAGGTATCGGATTATCTAACACCCTTTCTAAACACTACAATGTAAACATTATGTCCAGAGACAGGGAAAGTTTTGCCTGAGCCATTCTGCCAGGGCTGATAGACCCCATTCTTTGACATGGCTAGCTGCCCCACAAAATATATGCTATGAGGATCACGATAAGAATTACCACAGTAAGTTAATATAAGTATAACATTTGAGTATGTTCACTTTTGCAGTAATGTTTCCATCTCTCCCCTTCTTACTTGAATATTCACCATCTTGAATTGGGGGTGATTACCCAATAAACTTTTATCCTCACCTTTCTTCTCTTCTAACCCACCAAACCAGGACCGAAACACTAAAGGTGGAGGAGTGTCCATATTCACCAAGGATATTCACACCACCAGGCTAGTTGCCCAACACAATGTGTCTGAAATTCTCCAGGTGCAACTAACACTAGGTAAGACTGCAATGCAAATTATAGCTTGCTACAGATCCCCCACCATGCCCCAAGATTCTCACTACACCTTTCTAAACATACTGGAAAATATTAAGATAGAACCAAACACCCTAATACTGGGTGATTTTAACTATCCTGCCATTAACTGGCAAAACTACTCGTGTACCAACACCTTTGCCCAACGGTTCTTGGAATTCATAAATTCCAATGCCCTGGATCAACTAATCCATAGTCCCACCAGGGGCTCCAATATCCTAGACCTGGTCATTACCAACATGGGAAATCGATGCTGCACGCCTATGGTCACTCCCTCATTAGTCAGGTCAGACCATAAGCTAATCATCCTTAACATCCACATCCCACCCCCACCCCCGAGTAAGGAAACCTCCATAAAAAACTTCTCCAAAGCCAACTTCATGCTATTCAAGCCAGAAGTTACAAACTTCATGACACCCATGCAGACAGGAACTGAAAGTTCAACTCCTGATTCCTACACTAAGGCACTGTACGAGCACATCCAGTCATGCATGAATTGTGCCATCCCAAACAGAACAAAGATGCTCTCCTCCAAAAAAAGGAAGCCAATCTGGTGGTCCCCTGCCATAAACAAACTTTACAACAAAAGGAAAAAACTGTTGCAGAAAAGAGGAAAATCCCAGAATGCAAAAAACTCCCTTACCAGCCTCAGTAAGAAACTGAGATCCCTCATAAAATCCTCCAAAGCTATTTACGAAAATAAAATTGCCAAAGATTCCAAAGACAACCACAAGGCATTCTATAACTATGTCAAGAATCTAAATGCAAATGCTCAGATCTGCTCTGAGCTAAAACAGAATGGCATTACATATACTGATCCCAAGGATATTGCCAATATCCTGGCAGATCGATTCAGTGCCAGCTTCACCCCCCTCTCACCCCCTAAACGGCCCATCTCAATACTGGAAAATTGCCAAATTCCGGTAATAATGGCCACACAGGTAAAAAACGCACTCTCCAAAGCTAAGAATACAGCATCCATGGGACCAGATGACATCCCAGGCTGTGTACTACATGAACTACAATATGAACTGGCACCTCACCTAAATGTCATGTTTAATCATAGCCTCACCTCAGGTTTCATGCCCACTGAGTGGTGCAGAGCTACAGTTATCCCACTCCACAAGGAGGGATCCACCTTGGATCCCGGAAACTACTGTCCCA
This sequence comes from Protopterus annectens, assembly GCF_019279795.1. Lineage (NCBI taxonomy): Eukaryota > Metazoa > Chordata > Ceratodontiformes > Protopteridae > Protopterus > Protopterus annectens. The sequence continues at coordinate 1,278,796,042 of NC_056733.1, forward strand.
TCAGTCTGACGAGCCTTATCTGCAAGGCCATGGAGCATGTTATCATGGAACTTATAAACAAAGACATTGGCAACCTTCAAACACTGGACCCCCACCCAGTTTGGGTTCGTGAAGGGCCAATCTTGTCTCCTGAACCTGATTGACTTCTTTGAATCAGTCTCCAGAGCCATGGACAAGGGTAAGGTGATCCACACAGCCTATCTAGACCTTACCAAGGCCTTTGACACCATCCTCCACTCTGGAATAAATGATAAACTTACTAAGCTGGCCATTAATCCCTACTTCACCCAATGGGTTGCCAACTGGCTTACTGAGAGAACCCATGCTGTAAAAGTAGCCAACTCCAAATCCAGCTCCAGACAAGTCACAAGTGGAGTACCTCAGGGTTCAGTCCTGGGACTGCTCTTGTTTGGCATCTACTTCTCTGAAGTACAGGCCAACACTAAGGGACTCTGGCAAAAAAAGTTTGCAGATGACTGCAAACTGGGAGCCATTATTGAATCCCCAAATGATGTGGATACTCTACAAAAGGGCCTTACAGAAACAGATGCTTGGTGCCAGAGCCATGGGCTCAAGCTCAATGCCAAGAAATGTATAGTTATCCCCTTTGGGAAAAAACATGTACCCATGAATTACCACATAGGTGGCAGTACACTAAACACCAAAAGTGTGATAAGAGACTTAGGGACACAGGTGGACAGTGGTCTCATCTTCAATAACCACATCACCACAACAGTCAGGAAATCCTTCTATGTGGCACACCTCATCACTAAGGGCTTTTCATCCAGAAAAAAGAGGTCATTGTTCCACTGTACCCACCCCTCATTAGACCCATTATAGAATACAATGCCACATTTGGTATGTACCTCTCAAGATATCTGCAACAACTGGAAAGGCCGCAAAAATACCTCACTAAAAGAATCACAGGCCTAAAGCAGATGCCCTACGCTGACCGCCTTAAAAAACTCCAGCTATACTATGTCGCATATCGTCTACTCAGAGGCAATCTCTGCTTAACGTACAAGGCCATGTCAAACCCAGAGCTGTTGGACATGCTACACTTAAAGAAATCCCAATCCCTCAGAGCCACATACTCCAGGGATCTAAACCTTGTCATCACAATAAACAAAACATGCTGGAGGGAGGGGTTCCTGACACAGAGATTCCCCAGACTCTGGAATAGACTGCCCATACATGTCAAGCAGAGTGCCTCTTTGGCCCTCTTCAAAAGGAACCTTGATGATTGAATGGGAGAAAGGAAATTCACCCCGGGGATCACGTCAGTCGCCCTGCTAGACAGGGGTCCAGGGAAGTAAATTGTGTGGGAAGAAATAGCCAGGGAATTGTTATGGCTAGGCTTGTATAGGCCCTAGGGCTGATAGCCTAGTACCCACCTATGAACCTATGAACATGTTACCTCCAAGCTCAGCTTTGCTTAGTGCTTAGAAATGTGAAGGATCTTTTTTTCTGGGCTGTCTTCCTGGGGCTAATTTTTTCACTTGGGCAGCCATGCTATGGCATTTACCATATACTTGTTACTGCTGGGGTAAGAATGAATTAGAGATGGCATGGACTGATGTACCTGTTATATTTCAAATATCCTGATGACCATGTGTGGGAGCTGCTCTCCATCTGAGAAAAGGAAGGGAGAAAAGGTCTGGAAGGTTGAGTGTTGTCAGGCCTTCTGCTGCAAACTCTTAACACTTAGCACTGCTGCAAAAATGAACATATTCAAACATTTATAATTATGATGTTCAGTTGCTACACAACTATACTGTAGACTCTTTTCCCATCCATACCTGCTGACCATTAAGTCTTCCCCTATCTGTATTAATCCCATTTGTTCCCTTTCTGCGTGGAATCCCTGGTGTGAGTGCAGGACCCTTGCGGTAGAGCCAACATACTGTACATGCAGTCATGAAGGTGGTTTGTGCACCTGCAGGGATCCTGACGGTAAAAGTATTTTTAGTTAAAAACATGTCATACCTTGGTCATCGGTGTGAGCACCCTACAATTCCATGGGATATCCTGCACCAGCCCTATGCATGTGAATGCTTCCACCCCATTGTTAATAATGACTATCATCACTAGTTTAGAATCATCAGTCCACATATGTGATCCTGGCCACTTTAGTGGCTTGCAAGCCCCTGCTTGCATGGAGCTGGTCAGCCTACTGGGAAAGACCTGCCCTTCCTCTTCACCAGTATGGGCAAACAGCCTTCCACAGTTCACACCCACAATACATCCACAACTGGCTTTTCCAGAACCTGAATCATTATTTGATATTGCAGAATAATCGAGCTTTAATCCCGTTATGCTACAGAGGCTAACAGGATGCTATTATAGCATGATACACAGACACTCTTTTCCTTGATCCCTGCAAGCCAGCCTCATGTAAGAATAAAAATCATAATCTGAAGCTTCACTGGCATCCCACCATCCGCACTACTACAGTTAAAAATTGATTTGAGAACCCGAACAATTACTATAAGCAGTAGAAGATAGCTTTTTTAAAATAACTTTATTGAACAATACAATTAACATTCAGGAACTAATAAAATACATCACAGGCACTTAAATATAACAGTAACAAGAAGTCTAACAGTGACAGGAAAATAGATGAGCCAAGACATTCTGTTATATTGGTTCCATTCAGGGAGATAACACTTATCAGGGGCTTTCTACATCGGTGAGATAAGGGCACACACTGCTTTAATAAGTTAATTCCAGAGCTGCATCCCCTGTGCACAGTCAAATAAATAAATCACTCTCTCAACCCATTTAACTGCTAGCCAAAGCCACTTGCCCACAGGATAATGAACTATGCTACACTAAATTAGATTACACTCTGGTCTGCCAGTGACTGTGACCATTTTATAGTGATATTAGTTTAAAAAATAGTCTAACCAAAGTCTAAGTTCAGGGTGTATTTAGCACCATACCTCTCAACCAGCGTCTAAATTTAGGGTATATTTAGCACCATACCTCTCAACCTCTTAGCACAAAAAATCTAGACAAGGCCAAAATTAATGGGGATGATGACCTAAATTAGGGACAGAGTTTAAATGTTGCTCTTATAAATTTAGAAAGTTGAGAGAATAAATAATACGATTTGTGCTAGCATGCATTTTCTGAAAAGATGTGACATCTGAAACTCAAATATATGCCATCATTTACTTACTTCAATCCTCAATAATTTGTCAAAAACCTAAAATTTTATGAGGAACAGATGAAAAATATGAGGCAAATGTCATGGCATTCTGTGAAAATCTGGAGAGTTGGGAGGTACGATTAGCACTCCTTCTTGTTTTCTTCATATCCCTCTTCTTCCTCTGTGTAGTTTAGTGATGCCGTGGAGATGTCTATGTCTTGTATTGCCCATGCTCACATCATTGTGGCATTTTGTGGTGTTTACACTTTAACTTCATTGTACCTCTACGTTTTTGCAATTACTGTAAAAATAATTGTATTTTTTTCCGTAGGCTGAATTTTAGAAGCAATTGATCAGAGCTCTACCCGGGTAAACAAATTCAAATAATTGAATGAATAAATTGTACTTAGGCATGAGGATTCACTTTGCACAGTCCTTGATTTTCTGGTTGTCACTGTGTGTTCTTTCAGTGGTACCTTTGATCATAATAAGGTGTACCATGGCATTTCTTTAACAGTATTTGAAACTGTTGAGACAAGTGCTCTATCTTCGGTCTACAGTGCAGGTGCACCATTTCATTTTAGTGTTACATATTGGTTGCCTTTGTTCTACTTGTGGCAGGTGTGAATGTGTTTTGATGCTAGGCTAAACAGATCTTTTTGCCTTAATCTTGAAATGAAATTGATAATCCTATGAAGACAAGATTATCAATTTCAACAATTGGCTTAAGTATTGGTGTCATTCAAAGGGGATCCAATGCCTGTCAGCCTGGGATGACATGCTCGACAAGCCACAATGCTTTGCTAGGGATGGCTTGCACCTGTCACCCCTGGGCTTTCGGATATTGGCAAAGGCTCTTGCTACCCCCATAGTGCCTTCTTTAGGCAAGGCTCAAAAGACAAACCCACCTCCATAGGTATCACAAGGGATAAGAAACTAAGAGTAATGCTACTCAACACCAGAAGTCTAAACCTCAAGATGCACGCACTCGAAACTCTCCTTAGCATGGAGAACATCGATATCTGTGCAGTAACAGAAACCTGGTTCAAGGCTCTCGAGAGCACCCCAGCACTACCAGGTTATACCTCATACCATGCTTTTCGGCCCCAAAACTTGGACCGAACCACAAAAGGAGGGGGAGTATCAATATTCGCCAAAGATACCCACACCTCCAGGTTGGTGGCACAGCACGAAGCATCAGAGACTATCCATGTGCAACTAACAGTGGGTAAAACTGCCTTCCAGTTTATAGCCTGCTACAGACCACCCTCCCAAACCCAGGAACCCCACTCGGCCTTCCTGAGAACACTGGAAAATATGAAGGTCTCTCCAAACACCATTATATTGGGTGACTTCAACTACCCAACCATAGACTGGGAGCATTACTCTAGCTCCAACACCCTAGCTCAAAGGTTCCTAGAATTTATAAACTCAAATGCTATGGAACAACTTGTTACCACTCCCTCAAGAGGAGAAAACATACTGGACCTGATCATCACCAACATGGGGACTCTATGCTCCAGACCAGAAGTGTATCCCTCACTGGTAAGATCAGACCATAAACTAATCTCACTGGATATTCACATCCCGACCCCACCCCCTGCCCTGAAAACCACAGTGAAAAACTTCTCTAAAGCAAATTTCACACTCCTCAAAACCGAGGTGGAATCCTTCAAAGCCCCAGGGCCTGTGGATAATACGGCCCAGACCACAAAATCCTTTATAAACGCATTCTATGAACACCTTCAGGAATGCATGGATCATGCAATCCCAAACAAAACCAAGATCCAATCCTCCAAAGGCAGACGTCCTGTCTGGTGGACCCCAGCCATAAACAAACTATACAATAGAAGGAGGAAGCTACTACATGACAGCAAAATCCCAAAAAGGGAAGGCATCTCTGATCAGTATTAGCAAAAAACTACGGGCACTCATAAAATCGTCTAAGGCCAGCTTCGAGAGAAAAATTGCACAGGACACTAAGGATAATCACAAGGCTTTCTTTAGTTATGTTAGGAACCGGGTGGGAATTCCCAGATATGCTCAGAATTAGTCCAAAATGACAAAAAATACACCGAACCCACAGACATTGCCAACATCTTAGCTGACAGGTTCAGCGCAAACTTCTCCCCCCCCCTCCCCATCAAAAGGGCAAATATCTATCCCAGCAGAGTGCTGCCCCCCTGACATCTCAGATGCTCAGGTAAGAGCTGCCCTCTCCAAAGCAAGAAACACAGCATCAATGGGACCAGACGGTGTCCCAGGCTGCATCCTACATGAACTCCAAGAAGAGCTAAACCCAAACCTAAAACTACTGTTCAATCTCAGCCTTACTACAGGATATGTACCCAAAGAGTGGCGTACAGCAACAGTGGTCCCTCTCCACAAAGGTGGTGCCTCAACGGATCCTGGAAACTATCACCCCATAAGTCTCACTAGCTTGGTCTGCAAAGCTATGGAAAGGATCATCATGGACCTTATAAATAAAGATATTGGGGACCTACAGACACTGGATCCTACCCAGTTCAGCTTTGTTAAAGGCAGATCCTGCCTCTTAAACCTGGTCGATTTCTTTGAAACAGTCACCAAGGCCATTGACAAGGGAAGGTGGTCCACACAGCCTACCTGGACCTCGCAAAAACCTTCGATACAATACCCCTCTCGGGCATTATAGATAAGCTCACCAGCTTAAATATAAACCCCTATGTCACTAGATGGGTTGCAAACTGGCTCAAGGACAAAACCCACATGGTTAGAATAGCTGGAGCCATGTCAGACTCCAAACCAGTTACAAGTGGCATCCCACAAGGCTCAGTCTTGGGACCTCTCTTGTTCGGTATATATTTCTCGGAGGTACAGGCCAACATGGAAGGACTGTGGCTGACCATGTTCGCAGATGACTGCAAACTGGGCCATAATAGAGACTCCAGCCGACACAAGCATCCTCCAAAAGGGCCTCATAGAAACAGACAACTGGTGCCAAAGCCATGGCCTCAAGCTAAATGCCAAAAAGTGTATAGTCATCCCCTTTGGCAAAAACAAAGTGCCCACAAATTACCACATAGGTGGTAATCCATTAAGTACAGAAGAAGTAATTAGGGACCTGGGGACCCAAGTTGATAGCAATCTCTCATTTGACAACCACGTGGCCAAAGTGGTTAGAAAAACATTTTATATAGCCCACCTAATCATGAAGGGATTCACATCTAGATCAGGGGAGGTCATTGTGCCTCTTTACTCATCCCTCATCAGGCTCATAATTGAGTACAATGCCCCTTTTGGGATGTACCTTACCAGACACCTGCAGCAACTGGAAAGACCTCAAATGTACCTCACCAAGAGGATCAAGGGGCTCAAACAGATGCTGTATGCTGTCCGGTTAAAGAAACTCCAGCTCTACTCAGTGGCATACCACCTGCTCAGAGGCGATCTGTGCCTGACGTATAAAGCCATGTCCAACCTGGAATTAATGGACATGCTGCACCTCAGAAAATCCAAATCCCATTGAGCTACGCGCTCGAGGGACTTAAAGCTCAGCACTGAAATAAATAGGACATGCTGGAGGGACAGATTCATAATCCAGAGGCTCCCTTCACTCTGGAATAAAATCCCAGTCCAGGTTAGGCAGAGTCCCTCATTGACTCTCTTCAAGAGGAATCTTGATGAGTGGATGGGAGATCGTAGGTTTACCCCGGGTATCACTTCTGTGTCACTGTTAGACAGAGGCACAGTATACTAACCTTGAAAAAGGGCATAGCAAAATTAATTTAAAATGGGTGGCGAAAGCCATACACACTCTGGCTAGGCTTATAAATGCCCTAGGGCAGATAGCCTAGTATGAACCTATGAACCTATGAATAATTGCACTTCACCACTACTGAAAGATTCATTTCAGCCAATGACCTAATTGCAGAGCTATTTTTTGTATTTTTTACAATAAAAACAATAAATAATTATCCAGAGTGTAATGCCATGTAAAGCAAGGTTAAACAGAAACTAATACATCTGTCCATTTGTTAATTGACACCTATTTATTGTCTTTGCACATGGTTTGATGTCACAGAGGTGCACAACACATTTAAAGCTAACTTAATGAAGCATCATTCAGAGCAGGAAATAATATATTTCAAAATGTTAGACCTCTATTGCTTGTCACATATGATGCATAGCCAGTGGAAATGTAATTCTCCCTTCAGGTATCAGTCTTGGCTTTCACATTTACTTAGTTTTTGTTACCTTGCAAGATACACAAAACAAAAGTGTCTATTTTCAGAGCTAGCCTGGGAATCTTTAATATCTGTGAGTGAATTGATCAGACTAAAAACGAAGGCTGTGAGATTCATCCACATTTAGACCTGCAGGACGTAATTCACTTAGAGCTCACTGCTGTTGGCATTATGTAATTTTGCAAGTCGGTTTCCTCAGGTGAAAACTTGTAACGTTCATAATCATTATATGTTAGTATTGTCTTTCTCTTTATTACAAGGCACAAATTTAAGATTCATTGTTTCAACACTTGCATTATTCCCACATTTTTCTTTTAGTTATACCACAAGCTTAAAGTAATGAAGTAAATAATTGTATTTATTCTTTATTTACATAGTAAAATATGGTGAACTGGTTATAGCATTGCAGTGAACTGCATTATTATAACCAGTTCACCATACTATGTATTGTCTCTGAATGCATGTTTCTCAGTCCAACCACAAGGCGACCCAAGGCACTCACCTACTGAAGCAACATATTCATCTTAGTTTCCTGTAATGCATTTTAATTATACCACAGAATATTATTATCCATTTTGATCATCTGCTGATATTGGAAAGATATTTTGTAATTTCACAGTTTTCACTTTTTTTTAAGTTTTATATATTTTGGCAGTGTGTGAAGGGACAACAATCATGATTACTTAGAGTAAAAAGTATACCTGTATAAGTAAAATTATCCTAACATTAGATATTTGAATTAGGATATACCATCTTGCTAGTTTCCAGAGCTTGAAGGCATCTTCCATGTGCCCAGACCATTTAAAGCTTGAGGTGTACAAATATAAAACTTTTGATATAGGCACCAAGTCCTTCAGAGCCTTTGTGCCAACTGTGAGAGGGAGACTGGAGCCCTGAAAGAGGTCAGAGTTGGTTAAAAAGTATCCAATTCCTCCACCTAGCACACAAAATACATATAAAAATATGGGAGTTGGACGAAGGGAGCAGCTGTTCACAGAAATATACCATCTTCATCAGTTGATATCTGCTGTAGTAGCCACATTTATATATTTATTTAAGACCTGTAAAGGAGATCTCATTTGTTGTGCTTTGTAAAATCATGTGCAGATGACCAGGATGATGCCTTCTGAGTTCTTTTAGAGTCCAACCCTTTCCAAACAACCATTTATTAAGTGAAGGTCCAGTGACCATGCCCGGTATTGGCTTATTATGGTGGGAATAACAAAAAGAAATAGCATAAGACATCTGTTGGGAAAATATATGTTTGACACTGTTCTAATTTCTACCCTTCTACCCTTCATAAGAAATTAAAAATTGGACAGAATTTCTGAAGGTTTTTGTTCTGTCAATATATCAACAAGACATGGAGATGGATAGTTTGGCTCAAAGTAAACTCAGATATCACTTTAGCTATAAATGAGCATTCATTCTCAAGGAAACCCTATCTTTGAGGATAATGAAATAAGGTTGACTCACTTTAAGAGCTTGCAACTCTGCTTGCAGAAGTCAGAGCAATCAATGCTGTTTCCATGATAAGTACATCAAATCATCCTGAACAGCAGGTTTGAATGGACTAAAAGATTTTTCCCAAATAAAATTAAGATCCCAAGAAGGAGCCTCCTGTTTTATAGGTGGATAAATATGTAAAAAAATCCTTCCCAAAACAGCTTGACATGAGAGATTATTGAAGGAGAAGGATTGTTAGGAAGAAATGTTGAAATGTCCTACATATGAAGCTTGATAAATGAAAAAGAAAGGCTAAGAGGGTAAAAAAACTCATTTAAATATTTTAGAAACAGAGATCTGATAGCCACAAAATGGTCTTGGTTCTTAAGTTTGCATCAAATGAATTTTTTTTGCCTAAGGTAATAAATTAAATTTTCTAGTAGTATGTTTCT